>NW_023994524.1:0-40000 GCF_015586225.1 Lucilia sericata | reverse complement strand
ACGTAAGTCTAGGTTATTAGGCGGGTGAAACAAAGCTTTCCAACTACTTCTTTCTAAATAGCTTTGGATATAGTTGAGCATTGTCATGATGAAATATTACGCTTCCATTAGAACGCCACATATTCTAGACGTTATTTTTGGCTTCTTTTTCGAGCTTTTCACGAATAAAACGAACTAAGGCAACAACTGTTGCAGGTTCATCGTTATAAAGTGAATTTTTTTGTGGCCCCATAGGAAATAAACCGCGATTTTGGAGGCCAATTGATAAGCTCCTTACTCTAGGTCAAGTTATCATTAAATATCAATTTCAATAAACCGTTGGTTGCGATAGCCGAACGACACGTAGCGTCATCCTGCTAAAACATCATTTATGTCTTTCATATTTTGAAACAAAAAATCATTGATCATGCATGGATCAATGTCATCCATTTATACATTTCAATCAAAATATCATTAATAATGGTCTTATAAGAATCTAATTTGATCGTAATGCAAGCTCCGGCTTCATTTTGGAAGGTATAACATCCGATAACGTCCCTAGGTTGAAATCGCATCAAGCAGTGAGTACTGTAGACTCTAGGGTCTGTTGAGCATTGTTCTGACTCCATATACAGCAATTTTGTTTATTAAGTGCCGGTTCATAAAGGGAAACTTTTGTTGGGTCAGCTTTAAAGGGAATGTTGGGAAACTTTCGATTTTGTGTGTGAGTGAAAGCAATATCAATCATCTTGCTCACGGTGCAGAATATCTGTACCCGGAAACTTTTTTGTGCTTTTTCTCATTCGTACAAAAACAAATTAATGCAATTAATAGTTGCTGAAACAAAAGTTTTTCTGTGTGGACATTAAGGCAACTTTAAAAGAGAATTAAGAAAAAGTTTCTACACAAAAGTTTCTATGTGTAAACCGAGACTTACAAGCCCGCTAATCTATTCAGTTTCTATATATCGATAACTGATTTTCAAAGTAAATTTTTGGATGATGATTTACTGGAATATATTCATGATGATTTGTTAAACTTTAATAACCCCCATACCTTAGATTTCAACAAACATATTAATATTGACACTTTCCGAACTTCAAAATATGCTTTGAAATTCGACCAACTGATCAATTTGGAAATGCTTAACTGGAATCCATATTTGAAATAGAAGAAACTAGTTTCAAGATGTCAGCCATGTTGCCAAAATTTCATATCCTAGAGATTATTTATACTTTGGTGCTGCTTTTCGCTTTCTTAAAAACTTGTCTCTAAAGTGAGATAGACAGTTTTGAATATAAACCCTTGATAAAAATAAAATAAAAACTAATATTTGACATTTGTCATACAAAATACAAAAGCTGCAAACTTGTCTATTGTTTTCGGGTGTTTTTGTCATACATTGCAAATATCGATTGTCAAACAGATTTTTAATGTAAAAACTTTCATACAAAACAAAACACAAAAAAAACTTGTTTTTGCAAATTTTATTTAAATTTATGTTTTACAAATGTTTTGTGATGAAGTTTTAGAAATCTGAAAAAAGTTTTGCAAATTTGCAAGATAACGATGTTATCACTTTGTTTGCTTTTTTAATAGGGATCAGTGATCATATTCGAATCTTTTACAGATCGAATATATGACTGATTAAAAGAGACATATATTAGATTATATACGAATCTGTAACGATACTTTCTTCAGAAGCTCTTCTTGTGATCATTTCATTTCCCTTGTAAAGCTTGCAACTTATAAACAGTTTTTGATCAACAACAGTACTTGAAGAAGACACTTCAAACTGTTGGCTGGGTTATTTGATGGACCAAAATTTAAGTCTTAATTTTACATAGTAAAGCTCCATTTAAAATCGAATAATATTTACTATAATATAACTTTATTATTCAAAATCTTAATCACATTTTTTTTAAAGTTCAAAGTTAACTGAACTTGTAAAATCAACAATAACACCCCCTTGTCCATGTCAAAGAAAACAAAAACTAACATTTCCATTATGCGAGAAATGTTAATAATATAATTTTATATAATTTTAAACTTAAATTGAGTATGAAGTCTAAACAAGTACTAAAAGTAAATAAATGAATGAATGTGGTAAATATAAACAAATTATATAAAAGTGAGCGAAAAAATGACAAATAAGTGTCAGTTGAGTGGTTTGTTGAAAAGATACCCTACGCTATTAAGAGGTATGTTACAATTTCCTATAACGACTTTTAAATACTAGATATAAACCTAAATGTAAAGAAACTGTTACAGAAGTAGTTCCATGACTGGTTCTTTTGGAGTTAGTGATCGTCTTAAGTTCTGGAACTTAAAAAGTTCTATAACGTTAATTTGAGGGAGTTAATTTTGAACAAATTTTCACTGTGTAATGTAACTAGCAGTTCATACTACTAAATGTAGTATGTAGTATTATTTATACAATGTTTTACGTTAATTTGTCTTAAATGTTTATAAATGTTTCTTAAATTGTCATAATTATATTGAAATAGAGATATTACAATTATGTTTCTCTGTATTTTATAAAAGTTAACTAATGACATCACACAAGGAAATAAATTTGAAAACATTTTTGTTATTTAAAGCTTGATCCATGTATTGAAACATTTTTTCAAATAAAGTGTAATTGAACAATTAATAAATGTATTTTTACTCTCTCTTAAATCACATATGTATATCAAAGTGAGAGTATTAGCTATGCAATGCGAGAAGGTGAAATTCTATAAGATCAATTTTAGAACAAACCATTCAGAGTGTTAGATTCGTCATAGCCGAATCCAAAAATACATATATCTTAAAGATAAAGTTAATTACAGGCGATCGCTCTATACATGAACTTTGATCACTAGATTTATATGAACTTCAGAATGATTTTCGGAAGGGGACCTTCAATGAGGGATTGGGTCAATTATTTGTTCGGATTCTATCACAATTTTATCATAATTCCAAACTTTTGGAGTGATTTATTAACTAAAAACTCATTTTCTAAAAGAAGGTTTAAACATATATGGGGTAAGGGGGAAGGGTAAATAATGACCCGATGTTAATAAATCTAGGCTTTATAAATATAGGTTTCGATTTCTAAAAAATGTTTTTGTGTTGAACTTCACATTAGACCGACATTTTAAAATCATTTACGAGCATTATTCATTTTCTGAAGAGGGCCTTACATAAAGGTTACCTTCCGGTAGGATCATTTATAAACCGATCCCCATAAATCTTGGTTTCTAATTTCTACAAAACCTGTTTATCTTGAATTTCATTGCTTAAGTGTATTTTTAGCCCGTAATGAGCGTTAAAGAAAGGGGGTACCTTATATGGAGGTCGGGTATATTATAATCCATAATTATGGACCGATCTTCATAAGATTTAATAGAGATTGTATTTTGGTATTATAAAACTGGCATATGACGGATTTTAAACTGCACTGGTATCTTTAAGACAGTTATGTCTGTCTAAACCGAAAAAGAAAAACATTTAATTATTAACTTTATTATTCAAAATCTTAATCACATTTTTTTAAAGTTCAAAGTTAACTGAACTTGTAAAATCAACAATAACACCCCCTTGTCCATGTCAAAAAAAACAAAAACTAACATTTCCATTATGCGAGAAATGTTAATAATATAATTTTATATAATTTTAAACTTAAATTGAGTATGAAGTCTAAACAAGTACTAAAGTAAATAAATGAATGAATGTGGTAAATATAAACAAATTATATAAAAGTGAGCGAAAAAATGACAAATAAGTGTCAGTTGAGTGGTTTGTTAGTTATTATAGCAATTGAAAAGATACCCTACACTATAAAGAGGTATGTTACAATTTTCTATAATGATCTTTAAAAACTAGAAATTACCTTAAAGGTAAATTGATACAGAAGTAGTTCCGTAACTGATACAGAAGTAGTTCCATGACTGGTTCTTTTGAGGTTAGTGATAGGCTTAAGTTCTGGAACTTAATAAGCTCTATGAAGTTAATTTGAGGGAGTTAATTTTGAACAAATTTTCACTGTGTAATGAAACTAACGGTTCATACTACTAAATGTAAGACCCCTACTATTATTTATACAATGTTTTACGTTAATTTGTCTTAAATGTTTATAAATGTTTCTTAAATTGTCATAATTATATTGAAATAGAGATATTACAATTATGTTTCTCTGTATTTTATAAAAGTTAACTAATGACATCACACAAGGAAATAAATTTGAAAACATTTTTGTTATTTAAAGCTTGATCCATGTAATTGAAACATTTTTTCAAATAAAGTGTAATTGAACAATTAATAAATGTATTTTTACTCTCTCTTAAATCACATATGTATATCAAAGTGAGAGTATTAGCTATGCAATGCGAGAAGGTGAAATTCTATAAGATCAATTTTAGAACAAACCATTCAGAGTGTTAGATTCGTCATAGCCGAATCCAAAAATACATATATCTTAAAGATAAAGTTAATTACAGGCGATCGCTCTATACATGAACTTTGATCACTAGATTTATATGAACTTCAGAATGATTTTCGGAAGGGGACCTTCAATGAGGGATTGGGTCAATTATTTGTTCGGATTCTATCACAATTTTATCATAATTCCAAACTTTTGGAGTGATTTATTAACTAAAAACTCATTTTCTAAAAGAAGGTTTAAACATATATGGGGTAAGGGGGAAGGGTAAATAATGACCCGATGTTAATAAATCTAGGCTTTATAAATATAGGTTTCGATTTCTAAAAAATGTTTTTGTGTTGAACTTCACATTAGACCGACATTTTAAAATCATTTACGAGCATTATTCATTTTCTGAAGAGGGCCTTACATAAAGGTTACCTTCCGGTAGGATCATTTATAAACCGATCCCCATAAATCTTGGTTTCTAATTTCTACAAAACCTGTTTATCTTGAATTTCATTGCTTAAGTGTATTTTTAGCCCGTAATGAGCGTTAAAGAAAGGGGGTACCTTATATGGAGGTCGGGTATATTATAATCCATAATTATGGACCGATCTTCATAAGATTTAATAGAGATTGTATTTTGGTATTATAAAACTGGCATATGACGGATTTTAAACTGCACTGGTATCTTTAAGACAGTTATGTCTGTCTAAACCGATTCCGGGGAATCAAGTGAAATTGTGAACCGATCATGCCCATTTTGGAAAATTTCAATCCACAAAACTTTTTACATACAGGATGTTTTCAAAAGACATGTGGACATGACTAGATCGTGTTAGAATCTACTAAGGACCCAGAATATATACACATTTATGGATCCCATTTACAATACAAAATAACTTGCAGCGATAAAGAGTATTTTTGTAAAATTTCAGCCCACTAGCATTTACCATTCGGATCCTATCATGTTTTCAAATTAGGGACAGATAGATGTACGGACATGACTAGATCGTATTAGACTAAGAATATATATATATATATATATATAATTTTATGGGTCATAGACCAATATTTCGATGTATTGCAAACGAAATGACGATTATCATGGTCATATGAAACATTAGAGTTAACACCCATGGGAATCTGCTACTACATAGACGGCTTTAAGCTGGTGACAGAAGTGATCACATGATTTTTGGAATAATTAAACGAACAACAGGTTCGTTAGACGCCTAGTTATATACTTATCATCATGATATTATGTTAATATCATCCTGCCCTTCAACCTAACCTTAGTTTTCATAACAGTTTAAAACTTTATCACACAAATCTTACGAAAAGCTAAACATTTATTAATTATCTTTAAAAACATAGATCAAACAATATATATCCCGGAATACAAACATTGATCGGATTATAGTGCAACACAAACTTTCAGAAATAAACAACTTAAATAAATTATCGATTAAGTTTGCTCTTATCTAAAGTGTTCTCTTTCTGCTCACCAATGCTTTAAATCAGCAATAGTAAAAAAAATTAGCTCTCTGTCTGCTTTTATTGTTTCTAATACATGTGAGAACAGAAAGTATAAAGATGAGTTTAATGAGTTTCAATAGGTTTAGTCCAGAGTCTCTAAAAGAGATCTTCGTGTGAAATGTTTTTATTTAGATTGGAAACTGCTACCTGCGTCTTGATAGCGGACGGACGAACCTAACACAATGTTCTCAGAATATTATTCAGTGATAGTTCACGTATAAGATCTCTCTTTATAAGCTCAAAGGAAACAATACTCTCATAACTTTTTCTTATTACAATTTTCATCCCAGATTTCAAAACCCATATTATTGCTTCGCAAAAAATTTTCCTTCAATACCATTTATTCCATGTATTACATGATTATTACTTAGTATTTTACGAGATTTATTTGATTATTTGCTTTTGTTGTTCATACGAAATATTAGTCTATAATTTTTTCTTAATATAATGTTTGCTACAAAATAATTTAATGTAAAAAAGTGAAAAAAAACTTAACAAATTGTAACATGTATGTATTTATGATATCATGTTTGATTTTGGAATTATAATGGCTTTGTGTTCAAAACAGTCGGAGAAAAATGTTGGTTAATTTAGGAGGATAAAACTTTTCTCGATGAAGAAATGCTCTAAGGCATTCAGAAAGCAAAACTATAGTTTTGCTTAACATATTTGCTTATATATATAATTAAGATATTCGCTTCCGGGCCTGTTAAATCCTCAAATTTCAAAAACTCTGTCTCCGGGAAGTAATTCCTTAAAATTTTCCAATCAATGTTCCATAGGGATGTTATATCTAGCAGAACATTGCTCCCAAAGTGCTTGGATATAATTTCGACAAAGTCTTTGCAATGGCAGGTGTTCAGGTGTTTCACTATCCTTACCTCATGCTCTACATTCGTCATATTCTGCTCATCCAATTTGGAGAAGTTACCATTAAAATAACTCTGGACTTGCTCACACTGAGGAAATTTTTCGTTCTGCTTTCGTTGGGGTTAGACCATAAGACTTTTGTGGCTCTACCCTTGTTTTCTATGCGAATGAATGGGCTTCTCTTGACCATGAACACATTGACTCTTATCAGGCTAATTTCTTTAAGTTCCCTTCCTCTTAAGTGAATTAGCTCTTTCATAACCAATAATCTCCGAGTGGCATGGTTGCCATATGTTATAGAACTTCATATTAAAAGAGAAGCTGTTTATGGCTTAACCCTTTCGACGGATAATGTCGTTATAGACATTTGGCTGTCTGTCTGCGGCATATTTGATCCAGTCCTTTTTACACATACAGCAATAGCATAAGTTCGCTTCCCCTTAAATGAATTAGCTCTTTCATTACCAATAATCTCCGAGTGGCCTGGTTGCCACATGTTATAGAACTTCCCATTGAAAGAGAAGCTGTTTATGGCTTAACACTTTCGACTGATAATGTCTTGTCTGCGGCATATTTGATCCAGTTCTTTTTACACATACATCAATAGCATGGACGTCTTGTTTTGCGTTGTGAAAGCGCATCAAATATTTCAGTATCTGGGTTTTCAAAGTAGATTCCATGATCATTCTTCCAACTTAGAGTTGCAGGAAACTACCAGACTAGCTTAGCATTGCCAGTATGAGCTCTTTCCTAAATTTAGTCTCCCACTCCCATCCCTCAACGTAAATAGTGGACTTCGAAACTACCCGGAGATGACTATTCTTAAAACACTATTCCGTGACCACAGGGAAAAGGTTTTACATCTCCGATGGACTCGCTGTTCATGCTTTCTATGGTCTGTTTATACTTAAAAGCGATCAAATATTTCACTGATGATCAAGAGCACTATCATACCATTCTGGACTTCTAGTATTGTGTCTATTGAATTACTTATATCTTTGCCACGTTTAGCTTTCTCTTCTGCTTGTTGTAGTGGCTTCTTTTCAAACGCCCCTATCTTGGGGGTTTATTTAGCTGACATTTAGCTCTTCTTCTCAATAACTAATTTAGCCTTGCCTTCCTTACTATCAGAATTCTGCTTAGAGAGCCCTTAGAGAGAGGAATGGTTTGGATCTGACTGTGAATTAGAAAACGGAAAGAAACTCTCTGGGGGAACTGATAGTTTTTAGAGGTTAACAAAGAATCAGAGTACCCTTAGAAGTGTCCTGAGCATGGCTAAATATTTCTCTTCCATCGTCTGACTTCTAACTCCGCATTTGACAATGCTTCTTTTCAAATGCCCTTTTCTACGGCGCTAATTAAGTTGACTTGTTCGCTTTCTAAATATCTGAGTTACCTTTACCTTTAATACTCATAGTATTCTGGGATCCGATTACCCTTCGGGGTGTCCTGAGCATGACTCAAAATTTTATTTCTATTATCTGACTTCCTCTTCCGCGTTTGTCAATGCTTCTTTCAAATGCCTTTTTCTTCGGCGTTGATCCAATTGACATACTCGACTTTGAGTTGCCTTTGTCATGCCTTTTATACACACAAGTATTCTGAGATCGGATACTCTTTACTTCAGAAGCGATTAACAATGAATCTAAATACTCTTCGGAGTGATCTGAGCATGACTCAATATGATCTTTTTTCACTTTAAGCAACTGTCTTCCTCTTTCGCGTTTGTGAATACTTCTTTTCTTCGCGGTTAACTTAGCTGACATGTCCTCCCAATAGCTGTTTGATTTCTCTGAATACATGGAATACTTCTTTTCTTCGCGGTTAACTTAGCTGACATGTCCTCTCAATAGCTGTTTGATCTCTGCCTTCCTTACTCTGGCAAGAGAAACCTTAGAGATAGGAATGGCTTGGCTTTAACAGTATATTGGAAGACGAGGAGCTCTTTTTCCTCTTGGGTTTATTTTCAGGGTTAAACTCATCTATGTATGTATGTGTCTTGAGAATGATTTAATATGATTTTTTCAGCATCTAGTTTTCTATGCTTCGGGATTGATATAGCTGACGTGCTCGCAGTATTCTGGCTATAACTCATTTTCTTCTTGCGTGTTTAACTCATCGGGTGATCGGATTTTCTTTGCCTTAGAAGAGCATAAAGAATAGTTCGAAATACTCTTGAAAGTGTCTTAAGCTTGACTCAATAGGATATTCTGGAGTTTCTTCTTCAACCTCCACCTCTTTTCCCCAAATAGCCGTTTTTGGTGGTCGATAGTTAGGCCCTACTGTCGCTCACTAGCACTACCATTTATATGTTCTACTGTATACTTGTCGGGATTAGATTTGATAGTGTTGTAAATGTAAAGCTGCTTCACCTTTTTCCAGTGGCATTATTGTAAGCATAATGAGCAAAGGAAGCCAAGGTACCCAACCTCATTAGTAAATGTGGATCAATTTACAAAATCCGTTTAAGAAACGAATCAATGAATGTCGTATTTGATGTTAAGTACGAAAAATAATGTTTCTGGTATAAAATTAAACAATTTACTGGCAAGTTTGTTGCAAAATATCAAACATTTTGCCTCGAGTGTATGTTAATTTCGCTATTAAATAAACATTGGTATATAAACGGCTGCACATGATTCAGGTACAATTTTCCTTTAAAATTACTACAAATCATTGAAATATCAATTGAATATATAATGTTTTTCCTTAATAGTTGCAGTGATTTTAAATTGTTAAACTAAAACAAATCAAATGTTATTTGCTACAAACCTCAAGACTAAAAGAAATAGGCTATTAAATCAAAAATCAAACAATAGATGATTTAGGTTATTTCAGAAATTTATTATACGAATACAAAGTTTGTTTTCCATTAAATCAACAAAATATTCCATATATGCGAATTTAGCAACAAAGTATGCAAGATAGACAAGAGAAATATTTTGTAACAATTACTTAATGTTATTTTTATTTTAACTTTATTAAACTTTATTATATAGCATGACCAATAAAAATTAACGAAATAAATACAATTTTTATATAGTTTATTACGGTTGCTAATAATTTCTTAAAAAAAAACAAAAAACCATAATCTAACTCTCTTCACTTGTATGAATAATGGTGGAAAATTGTTAAAAGAAAAGTTGTATTTCACAAGAATTTTTTATTTGCTGAAAAGTTTAACTACTTTGTATTATGTCTTAAATAAAAAAGAAAAGTTTAATTGTGTTATATAAAAAATAATAAATAATAAAAAAATAATCCGAAACAAAAATTAATGATATTAGTAGGAAGAGAAAGGAATTTTACTAAATAGTAATGATGTCAGTTAGTAACCAGGAAATGTTACTTCTTAATAATGAAAGAGCTTTAATAAAGCAGATAAGATTTTATCTCACTGACACTGACTGCACTAAAATTGATCTAGAACTGCACTAAAAACTGATCTAGACCTGAAGTAGAACAGAACAAGAACAGAACAAGAACAGAACTAGAACAGAACAGAACTAGAACAGAACTAGAACAGAACTAGAACAGAACTAGAACAGAACTAGAACAGAACTAAAACAGACTAGAACAGAACTAGAACAGAACTAGAACAGAACTAGAACAGAACTAGAACAGAACTAGAACAGAACTAGAACAGAACTAGAACAGAACTAGAACAGAATAAGAACTAGAACAGAACTAGAACAGAACTAGAACAGAACTAGAACAGAACTAGAACAGAACTAGAACAGAACTAGAACAGAACTAGAACAGAACTAGAACAGAACTAGAACAGAACTAGAACAGAACTAGAACAGAACTAGAACAGAACTAGAACAGAACTAGAACAGAACTAGAACAGAACTAGAACAGAACTAGAACAGAACTAGAACAGAACTAGAACAGAACTAGAACAGAACTAGAACAGAACTAGAACAGAACTAGAACAGAACTAGAACAGAACTAGAACAGAACTAGAACAGAACTAGAACAGAACTAGAACAGAACTAGAACAGAACTAGAACAGAACTAGAACAGAACTAGAACAGAACTAGAACAGAACTAGAACAGAACTAGAACAGAACTAGAACAGAACTAGAACAGAACTAGAACAGAACTAGAACAGAACTAGAACAGAACTAGAACAGAACTAGAACAGAACTAGAACAGAACTAGAACAGAACTAGAACAGAACTAGAACAGAACTTGAACAGAACTAGAACAGAACTAGAACAGAACTAGAACAGAACTAGAACAGAACTAGAACAGAACTAGAACAGAACTAGAACAGAATTAGAACTGAACTAGAACTGAACTAGAACTGAACTAGAACTGAACTAGAACTGAACTAGAACTGAACTAGAACTGAACTAGAACAGAACTAGAACTGAACTAGAACTGAACTAGAACTGAACTAGAACTGAACTAGAACTGAACTAGAACTGAACTAGAACTGAACTAGAACTGAACTAGAACTGAACTAGAACTAGAACTAGAACTGAACTAGAACTAGAACTGAACTAGAACTAGAACTGAACTAGAACTGAACTAGAACTTAACTAGAACTGAACTAAAACTGAACTAGAGCAGACTACTATATAGATCGATTTACCAAAGATTCTTACCAATAACTAAAACAAGAAACTATACCATGTGCTACTGATTTCCATGGCACTTTGGAGTTTGTATTATCACACCACAACGGGATTTTATTAGAAAGTGAAAAAGGGTGCTGCAACTTAATGTGTGTGACCAGTCTTTACATATAGATGGAGGCAATATTTTTACATTTCTAGGTGCAATGGCACACCCTCTAATAATTTTCGGTTGATAAAAATTTTAATCTTCAAATGAAATATTTCCGCTATGTAACATTAATGAGCGGTAAAGAATATTTTAACGGTAATATGCCATTTTAATTAGTATTAAAAGACATTCCTTAACCTTTCCACTTTTCAACCAAATTACCCAATTCTTATTGATGATATCATATCACTTTGGCAAAGATATGTTTGCACCCACAGACAATAGTTAAACCTTAAAAATAATGAGGTCAAATGCCCAGTTTGGACAAGTTAAAGGCGTTGCCAACACCACTACCGTTTACCAACAGCAAAAAAATCCAAATCATTACCATCAGCAACAACAAAAACATAACGTAATAATATTTCTTGAACATCCAAAACTCACATAGTTTGGCAACATATACGCCACCGGCACACGCAACATACATAAATAAACAGATGATGAATATATTCAAAATACGTTGACCAACGACCTTGAATAAAATTTGAAATCAAAACAAAACTTCAAAAAAAAATCGAAATCATAAATCAGAAAGCCAGAGAGAAAAAGAATAAGCAAGAAAGCAAAAAAAAAATGAAAACAAAAGTGACAAACCCCCTTCACCAAAAGAAAACAGCAACAACAATAAATATTTAAACCAAAAAAGTAAAATGGTTAGTAAATCGGACTGGGTGTAAAAGAAACATATGTATAAAGAAGACAATAGTTGGTTAAAATGACAACAAAAATAAAACCATATGAAGTAATACAATAAACAAAAACACTGGCGTGCTGAACCAGACTCATGCTGAATATATAAATACAATGCATGGATCCATATATATAGGCGAGTGTTTGTATATAGTATTTGTATTTACAATTCTCCTATGGTGTATGTAAATCCACTTGATTACGTACTTTTTACCAAAAACCAACAATAATAATATTATAGTAGACTGAAGATAATGAATAAATTTCAATTTTTTTATTTAATATGAGAAGGAGTTCAACATATGACTACAGAATATGATGAGGTATTATTTGTTCATCAAAGTATAAGCTCCCAAAAAATAGCTTTTTAGTGTTTTTTTTTACATGAATGCTAGGGGAGACCTATACGCGCCGCAGGCCCTTTATTGGTCATGTGGACTGTCTACGTAAAGTTGTAAATATCCTAATGTACAACCTTAAAACTTAACAAGACCCTTGGAATACATATTTGAAGTTTTGACCTATAAGGTGCAGTAGTTCTTAATTTTGAAAACGAAAACTGATGCATTGATTCTGGATTTTATATTCCGAACTTGATATGTTCGTTTTGTATCTTTACTGTAGCATCGTAATACATTTTAAACAATAAACCTTGAAAACTGTGAACAGGATAATCGATCAATAACAGTGATTGATCAGGGCAAACTTTTTGAAGTTACGCTTATACATATGTTTAACGTAATATGGACGTAATTATTTACTTCCTCTCAATCATAATAAAGTACATGAATTAATATATTTCAGCCGATTTTAAAGATACTGTAAAAGATAATAGATATAAATTTGAGATCATTGAAGATCCAGAAGTACTTGCTGGATAATTGATGGATAATAAATCAGAATTTGGGATCGTTGATAGATCAATCAGAAAAAAGGGAAAGATTCTTATACTAAAGCACATAAAGATATTTCAGCAAATCATTTTTACTCTTGGAAAGCGTGGAAAGGATAATAGATTAGAATTTAAGATCGTGGAAGGTCCAGAATAACTTGCAGGATAATCGATGGAAAGATGAAAGATATTTCAGCAAATCATTTTTACTCTTGGAAAGCATGGAAAGGATAATAGATTAGAATTTAAGATCGTCGTAGATCCAGAATAACTTGCAGGATAATCGATGGATAACAATTCATAATTTCAGATCGTCGATAAATACAGCCCAACTTATTAGAAATTTGTCTCAATATCACAGGAATAATCAGTTGGAACAGCGCTACATCGGCTCGTAGGTGTTGAAAGATACCTGATATCGAGAAGGTTTTGGTTAGCATCAGAGGAATGCCGCTACTACTTTTAAGTCATTATATAAGTCATTTATGTTATGTATTAGCGGCACTTCGGAAAAAGGTATACTATCAGGAACATGATATTGAATTGAGTTGTTTAAAATCTGTTTTACATTCCTTGCATCTCGAAGATAATAAATTTCAGCTTACAAGCTTATTATATCGCTATCCAGTTATGCATTGGAACTGACTGAACGTCAATAATTAAAAGACTTTCTCCGAACACCTTGTCCAGTGTTACAGCAATGGTGTCTTTGATAAAGTCATTATAAATATGGAAAAACTAGCTGTTTTTATCATGGTCCTAATGCTGCTATATCAGGGAGCACAACGCTATTAGATAATGTGGTTATTGTTCAGGGCATTTTGATGACTTAAAGAGTAGTTCTAAACTGACAATGTCATTGTGAATGAGATATTCCTGCGTCTTCTCTTACCAATAGCGATTTCCGCAATCTGAATCTGAATTAACTGAATTTGACTCTATTGTCTACCGGATAGACTAGTCTATTGACTACCTCAAAGTCTGTTGACTTCTCTATAGACTAGTAAACATAGTATAGCTCTTTTAACATGTACTTCTAATCTATCGACAAGTCTTTTGGCTAGCTGACTGACTGTTCTATGAACTAGTCAACGGTTTAGTATAAATACATACATATATATTACGAAGAAACAGTCAGAAAGCTAGTCCTAGAGAGGCAATGTACGGCAAAGTGACGTTTGCCTCGCTTAAAAAGGGGATACTAAAGTGATGACTGTCTTCACTTTCGTTTAGAAATAGTACATTTGTGAGGAAAGCAGAATTAGGTGATTAGACGTTAATGGAAATTATTTACTAGTCTATTGACTACCTCAATTAGGTGATTAGACGTCAGTGAAAACTATTTACTAGTCTATTGACTATCTCATGGACTAGTCTGTTGACTTTTCAATAGACTAAGAAACATAGTCTATGGACTAATTTATCGATAAGCCTATAGGCTAGATAACTGTCTATTGTATGAACTACTAAATGGTTTGTCTATATATACATATAAATAGGTTGTTCGGGCGGGCAGTCCAGAACTACCTATTAACCCTGCCACTTAAGATTGTGCCTAGCCACCGACTAGCCTAGCTGGCTAGCTATTTTAACATGTGTTTATCCCACGATAAAGTCAATCGTTACTCCATAGATTACGAAGAGACAGTCAGAAAGCTTGTCCAAAAAAGTCAGTACATGGCAAAGTGATTTCTGTCTTAGTTATCGCTTACAAAGGAGAATCTAAAGTGTTGACTGTCTTCATTCTCGTTTCAAAAGAGTACATTTGTGAGGAAAGACGAATTAGAGCAAACAAGGTGGATAGACGTCAGTGGAAATTGCTGTCTTTTTAGGATGCATTGATTCTTTGTCAAACTGATTGGGTGGGTGCTATATCCAGCAGTTGAACAGCAGAGTCAATGCATTTGAAAATTACAGTATTTTCCACTAACATCTAAAGACTCATCCTTGTAAATGAGACAATCGCCACTTTTATGTACCCTTCGAAAATGAGAGCGGAGTTTATCATCACTTTACTGTCCCCTAGTAATCTAGAGAGTAGCCTTTAAAACACCTGAAAGGTCCATTTCCATGTATTATTTCTTTTGTATTAGCTTTTTGACTGTCTCTTTATAATCTATGGAGTGACGATTGAGTTCTTTCTATTAGAAGCATATGTTAAAAGACTGAAATGTCAGGTGGCTAGTTGTAATCCTAATTAGGTCGCGACTACTAGGCTATATAATGGGCCCAAATCTTTTATATAACCTACAGGAGACTTTACTCAATAATATACATAAATTAGTGTTAAATATCAGACTTAGCTTTAAGACTTTAATGTTTAAATTTCCAATATTTTCATTTATTACTCTGAGTCATAATAAAAGATCCAGGAACTCTTAAAAAGTGGTTTTTTAAATAACTAAATATTTTTGTTAATTACTGCTTGAAAACCTAAAAAATATACAAAAATCTCTTATAAGTTAAAAAGTTTTTTTTTTAAAAAACATTTATGTAAATTTTTGTTCACTTATCGACCAGCTTTTGTTTTGTTAAGGGGGCAAAATTAGGTCATATATAGCCAACCGAAAAAACATTAAGTACATATGAAATGCAAAAAATGTATACAATCTCCAAAAACACACAAACTTTACTTGAGCAAAAAAATATGCAAAAACAAGTTTGTTAAACTTTATTTAAAAAAGCAAGAAGCAAACAAAACAAAAATCACATTACCACCAACACCAAGCCACCAGTATCTTTCAGTTAACAAAACTTTTAAACAAATAATCCATCCATTCATAGCAGCCAGACAAGAGACAAATGAAATTCAATCAACATTACATTATTGTTATGTTAAGTGTTTATTATTTTATTTATTTCATGTAAAAATAGTTTGAATTGTTTTTTGTTTTTTTGATTTTTGTCTAATTTATGCACACAAATATTTATAACCTCATAAATATGTACTAACTATATCTATAAATGTATCTGTATTTATACATTTTAACGACATGTTGTTATGGTTTGCAACAGAATTGTGATTTATTGTAATATTTACATATTGTTGTAATAAATGTAAAGAAAAACATATGTAGGTAAATAATGTAAAATGAAAGCGTACATTTGTGTGTGACAAAATTAATTTGTCACCATGATTATGTAAATTGTTTGTGGCAATTTGAATTTAGTTTAAGGAACTAATTTTGTATAAAATATATAAAAGTTTGGAAAATGTTTTGAAATTTTCAATTTAATAACAAAGTTTTAATAATTTGTCCAAAAACTTCAATCCCATAGAGTTGGTTTAAACAATTTGAAGAAACACACAGTTCCCTTTTGCCCCTTAAAGGGTTAAAAAATACCGCCTAAGATTAGGCAACAGATTTACAACTATTAATTTGGTTTCTAATACTCAGCTAATAATTTTTCATTTTACTAATATTCCACAGCATACCTTTTGGCTGTTGTAATTAAATTTCAGTTAAGTTGCCAGATATTCGAGCTTAAGCAAGTTCATATTAAACCTGCCAGATTATTACATTTTTGCCAAGTTTTCTGGTATTTTGCTTCAGAATTTGTAAATACTTTAGCTCTTGGAAGGCAATTTAAACAAAATAAAACAAAATCAAATCTTTTTATAATTTGATTAGCTTAAACAAAATACATTTCTAGGGATTATATTCAATTTTCTCTTCGATATTTTGTCTACCGTTCAATAGATTCTCTTTAGAAAATGTTGTCGCTCCTCTGATCGATGCCGTTTAGTCGCAGTGTTAGTTTTCACCTTCTGGGAAGGAGTAGTATTGCTAGCAACAAGTATTTCTCTCTCGTGTAAGCAGTCGAAGTTCTTAATATAACACCTACCGTGTTGCCCTTACTGGTGGTACTTTTTCAACCACAAGGTGACCTTATAAGACAACTCACTACCCCCACTTTGTGTCTCTTACTTCGTTCTGCCGGTGCAGTTACAAGTACTTTGTTTATGTACTGGAGCTATCTAATCTCTGACCATTGCTGCTCCGTTCCCTAACGTTCGAGATACTAAACCATCTCTTCCGTTTACAACCACGCAGATAGGATGGCCTCTGTTGAGTGGGCAACAGCACCTAGAGACGCAATCGGTAGAACGAAACACAAATTCATCAAATAAGACGAGAAATTGTTCTTACTCACACTGTGGTAAATCTGGTACGGTATCACTTGTATACCTTATATTCTATTTCATTCAACCCAGACCACTTCTCATTCAACCGACACACTCATTGAGAAAAACATCCGACACACTCACTTTAGGTATACGGGTAGGTAACATCCATCCCGTATCATATACACTTAACACCAGTTCACATCCAACGCTTAGTCCCACAGACACTCCTCTGGGGGGAATCTATTGCCTTGTCAACAGCATAAAACTTACAGAGTTTACCGTGCATCAGTCCTTTAATCAACATTCTCTTCCCGCGAATTTGGTTTTAAACCATAGCAACCACCTGCACCTCGAAGGGACCTCTCCAATAACAGGAACTTGGTTCCCGTGGTACCAGATTATGTTGTTCTCTCGTTCGACCCCATGTCATATCATTCCAAGAAAAGACCCAGAATATATTTGATCATCAGCAGTTTAAAGGCAGACTTGAGGCAGGATTGCAATAACACCAAGATGGAGAAAGATTCATCAAGGTAACATATCCTCTAGGGGTCCTCTCCTGTAAGAATTGCAGGTGGTTTAGAACGTGAAGCTATATTATTCTAGATGCGAAATGCTTTGTAGTGGCAAACCACTTTAAAGTTTGTTTTTTTTGAGCCAAATCGATATCGGTTGATTTCTGGACTTGGCATAGAATGGTCCAGCCCCAGTACAGGAGGATTCCAACACTGAGCCTACAGGTGTGGGGAATCCTCGAAATGACAGGTGCAAAAGTAAGTATATGGCAGCAAGGCTGGTTGCAGCAAACAAAAGCCGAGGTATCTCTAATCTTCTCCTCAAGCTGCAGGGATCCGTATTGGCAATAAGCCATAAAATCCCCTTTTTGGGGACAACTATAGCTTCGTATGGCCTGGTAACGACCATGGTATCTGTTATGCATTTGGGAATTGTGAACAAGTTTTCGGGTTTTCAAACGACATCATATCAAGCCGATTCGGCCAAGGCAAATACTCATAGGCACGTTACTTCAAGAGAAGTGGTTTTGCAAAGGCGGTCCGCCTCCAAGATCATCTGAGTCGCTCAGTGAGACCATAAAATGTGTCGAATCGATGTCAGTTGATTTCTAGACTATGCAGAGAATGGTACAGTCCCTGTACAGGAAGATTCCAATACTGATCTTAGATATGACTGAAGGAAGAGATGACTTAGCCGACCATTTGCCATTGGAATCAAAAGAAGTTTATACATATGCAACTTTGGCGCAACTTAGAGGGAAGTCCAGAAGTGTCTCGCCACTCGAGGAACAACTACGTTTTGTACTGTTTTTACATTCAGCCAGCCAGTATGTGACTAACTAACTAAGGTCCAGTGAAGATACTTGACTATACTGGGTTGCGTTAGTATTCAACACATCACACTGCTTTTTTCTTTTTCTTCCATTTTGTCCTGATGAACTTTTTGGATTTCTAACCAACGGCCAGGTAAGTTAAGTCATTGTGGGAATAGATGCTGCTGGAGGATTCAGGCAGACTTACAATGAGGCAATTGGACCAGAATACCTTGACCACTCCTTTTATTGAAGGGAAAATAGTTTCCTATAGAGAACACAGAAACTATCAGAGAAGGGAAGGATATTTCTTAGTTTTGCGTTCAATGAAGACCCTTCTGAAATGGGAGATACTGTCATCGCACCCAAATATCGTCTTTTCAAAAACTGACATTGAAATTAAAATCCAAATCATGTAAAACATTTTTTAAACATCATCCTGGAAAACGGAGCAAATTTGAGAGAGACCTTAGCGAATTTTCTCATATTACAAAAACTTCGTAAGTCAGCGCTTATTTAAATATTTGAAAAGTCAATGTTGAGTAGTCCCCAAGAAAAAACTTCAATTATCTCTTACACGATGTTATGTATATTCTGCATAAGATTTCAATTTGAAGAACCGTAAAATATATCTTGAACATAAAACACATTGTATTACAACTATATAATTAGTTTATCTAATTTCCGATAATTTTACATCATAACATGCTGCTCGCTTTTTTTAAACAGAACTTTAATATTTAACACATATCCAACTAACCTTCTTCTTAATTAGTTTAACTTGAAATTTAGAAGAAAAAAAACTACATACCGGAAGAATTGTCTGGCCACACATTTACCACATTCTATTAAATCTCAATAAATCTAACTAAATTGTTAAATTAACACAACATTTTTTTTGTTTGTTAGTTGATTGGTAAGTTACACTTTTTGGGTGATTAGAACTTGTTTGAAATAGACAGACAACCAAAACAAAACTTTTTTATTATTACAGGCGGTTTTTGATAAAACAAAATACTTGTTCAGCTGGTCCAAATCAAAAGGTTGGGGAGATTTTTAAATTGGACTATTAATGCGTTAAAATGAATGTTAATAAATTGCCAGACTATGATTGTAAAATTAATATGAATGTTAATATTATATCATTGATTTTAATAATTTAAAAGTTTTAAAGTTTTTTTAAAGTTCTTTTAAATTGTTAAAGATCAATAAATGGACTTTGTACGTCTATTATAGGTTTTTTCAACTTTGCTTTATGGGTTTTATATTAATTTTCTTTTAAACTAAAAATGAAAGAAGATTGCTTTAATTAACTGTATTAGTTACGTTCTAAATGTGCATACTATGGACCACGAACGTCTTTCTATTTTCTTATTGTTAATAAACTTGTTTGTGTAAGAAATGGATTAATTTATAAATATTTATATAAAATATCAACAAAAATTACGTAAGCAATCGTATACTACAATAATGACAGCAAAATTGACATATTGTCACCTTAATGATACCCGAAAGGTCATTCTTGATCATTAGCCGAGTGTGACCTCAAATCTCTTACGTCATGGATAGAATTGAGTATGATCTCCTGCATCAAATACATAATCATAAGTTATATTCTATAGACCCTTTTAACGGTAGCACAGATCCAAAATGTTGTATTTTTAGTTACTCAATGTCTAAGATCCCACTGAGTTTGAACTATGACATGGGTAAATGTTTTGGTGAACGATTGCAACTTCAGAAATCTCTCTAAGAAGGTCTTGCTACTGAATCTGAATGTTAAAATATCGGACATTTTGTGAAAATGTTCCCTTTATTTCTACCCCAAAGGTTATTCTTAATCATCAGATGAGCATGTTTAGAGAAACTTTACCTCAAGGCCAATATTGAGTTGGAACTTCTGTGATGGATCAGAATTTTGGAAAATTAACACTTTATTAATATAAGTCCATTTTCGACCATCAGCTAAAAATAACTTCTAAGTCTCTATTTCTCCTTACTTAAAGGACAATATTGTATTATGCTCTGTATGAAATCAGTTTTGTCGACAAGACCTTATTTCGGTAGCAAAGATCGGAAGTATATTATTCCTGAATATTTGTGATGATGGATCCACAAACTTTTACGACTTCAAAAATTCCTATAGGAAAACATGTTGTTATGTCAAATTTCCACAATCTTGGTCATCTTCATTTTAACTCGAGAGGATAATCTTACCTTCCAATCTTTTAAACAGAATATTAGTTATAAACCTATATAAACGGACCGTATCAACATATATGTCGTACAATTCAAAGTAAAATGAGTTAAAATTCATTAAAGGTTTTTATCGGACTATATTCAAACGAAGCCGTTATCAAACCTGTTTTAAACTTCGTAACATGAAAAGTTTATCGGTTTAGCCATTAAGTTTGATATATTTTCATTTTACCAATTCTCGAAACTTACGGTGTGCAATATAGCGTTCTTCAGGCTGAGTTATCACCCATAAAACGCGCTTCAAACTGGCTCAGGTTTTACCGAATATACGGTGTTCATATTCGAATATATACCGACAGCCAGGCATTCCTAAGGGCTCTAAGTGGTGTTTAGACAACATCAATCTTAGACCTATAATGCCGGACATCCTTAAATGATATGGAGAAACATTCCAAAATAGGACTGTATTGGATTCCAGGACATCAGCGACCACTTTGTCGGCACTCCGCTTTCAACATGCAAACGCTCTATACGTAAAAAACTATGTATATGATTTTGCGCAATGCAGATGGTTGAATGAGGCAACCTGCGGACAGGCGAGGATCATGTGGCCTCCCCAACGATCTCAAGCCCTTCATCATATTCTGAGTAGAAATCTACGGAACTTAACGGCAGTGGTGACTGGCCATTCGGGTTCAATGCAAGAAGGCTTAACTTACCCAGTAATAACTTATGCAGGAGCTGCCAAGATCACTCACTTACTCTGCCATCATCTTATCAAAAGTTCATGTTCGTTCGCAACTACATTGCGTGACCCTACGCCAATTTTCGCTGGACATAACAGAATAGGCGACTTATTTTATTTAAGAGCTCCTGGTCAACACCGAAGGTGAAATTGCTGATATTTCGGCCGATTTCTATGCTAGAATCATGAAAGCTCTCTTTCGGGTTTTCCACTAAAACTGATGAATTTCTTTTTTACCATTTCCGGAATTGGAAATTATAATATAGTTTGTCAAAGTTTATGTTCTATCCCGACTACTTTACTTAAATTTTCGGTTGACGAAATCATCCAACTAGACGAACGGATGGCTTAATTCCATTTAGATGTTCCTAAAACTCATTCTTCTGATCAAACTTTCTTAGAATTTTTCAATAAAAACTTTAATGCATGGAAATGATAAAAAATTTCCTCTCTGCTCTACAATTGATTGATTCCACTGGTATATACCATATAATAATGTTGTGTCCTGTCAGAATACTTATCATCATTCTATCCTCGGACTAAATTGTCTTTAAAGGGATTATCTATGATTGAAAAGTTTCCATCTCTTTGAACAAAGTACATAAGCTCTATGAACTATACACGAGTTAGATGGTGGTGAAGACTTTAACCTGATCGACCTTATCGACCGATATCGTCCACTTTAACATCTGGCTAAAGACCTTATGTTCAATCTATTCAGTTTTAAACATTCTACAGACTTCTACATGCGATCGTTGAGAACAGTGGGTAGTAGATCTAGGAATCTGTATTTGCAACAATATATGTATATCCAAGGATCTGTCTTCCATTTACGAGCCGTCATGTAACAATAGTTTCCCATGAGTAGTTACAATAACGTTTCGCTTAACTACGATCTTCAGACTGGATCAATGTCTCGACCTCATGGGCAAAGATACACACGTCTGCTTGAAGCTATTGCAGTAATCGGAAAGAGCTTTAGGCAGTATATTTCGGAATCTGAGTTTATACATTCTGTGATGCTACCGACTTTCGCCTGAAAGCTAGTGCTGTGATGGGAAAGAGCAATAGGTAGTAGATCTATGTATCTAAATTTTAAATGCAGATCCAATGATCCATTCTATTCGGTCTGTGTCCCACAAATGTATATCCTAATGTTTCGCTGGAGCATAATGTTCTATCTGAACCAACGTATGGCGCGTCGGCTTAAAAGGATAAGCATCAGTGATGCCAATTAACAAAAATAATTTTACCAAGAAGCAAATTCAGTCTTTGACCTCTTCTAAACATCCTATCAAAGAGCAATTGACTTTGTCTATGAACATTAAGATAGGCAACCTGTGTAATTTTGTAGGGATTTTCAAAACTAAAGTTCAAAGTTTTGCAACTGTCTCAGTTTTTTTCTGTTCCCTTTCACTAACAACAGCAATCTTCCGACTGAATATAATCGTCCGGTCTGACTGTCAGCATTGATCGTTAATAAAGTCAAACAAAATTATTCATCATTTTTTATCGATATTCTAGAAGTTTTTTTTTTTCTTAATTTCTTTTGTTAAAGTTCACAAAAAAAAACTTGTATATTATCTTCATTAATTTTATTCATAGTTTCTTATGCTTAACGTTCAATGCGAATTTAAATAGATTTTTTTTTTAGAATTCACCACTAGTCATCTTAAGCGACACACTTATTTGATTAAAAAAACTTATTTAAACAAATTAATTCTTAATAATTTATAATAATAGAAAGAAATCAAATATTTTAATAAATGACTTGCGAATTGAAAACTTGATTTGGCAGAACTTAAGGCAGACATAAAGGTTTTGAAAAAAATATATATAAACGAAAGAGTTCCGTTTCATAGTGTGACAACATTTTTTTGGGGGGTTTCAAGTTTTGAATATGCAAAGTTGTAAAACTTTCACTATCTGTTGATGGTTTCTAGATATAAATATCTGTAATTTAAACGAAATTACAACTGTTTAAAGAAAACAGTTTCAGTTTCAATGGAATAATTAAAAACTTTTTTCGCTTACCGCAGCGAATCTGTTTTCTCTGTATATATATAGCTACTTTGGAATTCTCTTTAGAAATCCCCCTTTTATCCCCTATTTCACACCTTAAAGTTCATTTAAACGAATACCATTATGTCTTCAATCTGTTTTGAAAATATTCGTTTTGTTTTTATTTTATGTCTTTTTTCTTCTAATTTATCAAATTATTTAAATTTAATCCACAACTTCTTCTTTGTGTTTTTATACCCTACACTACTTTAGTGAGGAGGGTATATTTTGTTTGTGCTGATGTTTGTAACATACAAAAATATTCGTCCTATATCCACCTTAAAGTATACCAATCGGCTTAGAATCGTTTTCTTAGTCGCAAGGTACAGGTCGCAATTTTCAACTTTTTTTGACCCAAGGACGAAGCCTAATGAAAATGGTTATAATCGGTCCATTATTTCACCTAGCCCCCACACAACAGAACCCCCCGAAAAGGGCTTCTGAGAAGAGATACAAGCCGAGACGGCTCAAATCGGCCGCGGTTGGCCGCCGGTAATATTTAGCAAGCCGCCGCCGACTTCTTTCGGCTCAAAGGCTAAGCCGGGCTTAAACGTAGCCGCTGATAAAGATTGCAATCGCACATGTCTTTCAGAAAATAATTTCACCAATTTGAACAGAGTTGCCACTATTTTAAATTCTTATGGCAAATTCAAAAGAGATGCCACACAATATTGTGCTAATATTAAAATAGTGATAACTACTATAATAATGTCCATTTTCTGCAGAAAAAACTTATATAGAGACAGGTTTCTATATAACAGACTATTATACAGAGATTTTTCAATATAATAAACGCTTATAAGGTCAATTTCTGAAGAAAATGTTAAATTGAGCCGACAATTTAGCCGCCGCCGCCGACCTAAAATTGTTGCGCCGCCGCCGCCGATCATTTTGCATCGGCTTGTATCTCTGCTTCTGAGCTTATAATTATGTTAAATATACCTGTATATCGATAAAAAGCGGCACAACTAAGTTTTATACAAGCCTTGATGACTTTGCCAAATTTCATAAAGATCGGGCCTTATTTGATTCTGGCTCTCATAAAAAGTCCCCTTCCGAAAATTACTTATAAACACAAATATCGCGATAAAATTCAGCACAAATAAATATTATATAAATATATTTACAAAACTTTATCGGGCTTGGTCCATATTTGTCCCTAGCCCCCATATAAAGCCTCTTTCAGAAAATTAGTTTTTCATCCATAAATTGCTTAAATGTATCGGAACAATGAATTATTATGAAAAATAAATCTCATTTAATATTCATAACTGGTGTAGGGTATCATATGGTCGGTCACGCCCGACTATACTTTCTTACCTGTTTATTTTGAATAATAAAAGTTTAACGGAAAAACATGTTTTTAATGTTTTCTGTGGCCTGTGGCGCGGCACCTGTCTTCAAGCTAACTTTCATAAGGGACTCTTTTTGTTGTGGAAGGGGGATTTAGTAAAACTTAACTCATTTATATGTAAACTTTGTGCCATAAATTTATTGTTTTTGCTTAAAATTCTAGTCAAGTAGACAATGAAATATTTTGTGATTATCATTATTAAATAATCTTTTAAAATTTAGAACATTATTCAAGGTTAATTATAAAAAAAAAACTATATGTTTTTGTTTTTGCTCCTAGACACACCTTGATGTGTGTTGGTTCTTTTGCGAATAAAGTTTTGCAATAGACCTGTTTTTTTGGGCGGAGGATTGTAGACAAATTTAAATTTAGTAACAAAAGTGGGATTTCCAAATGGGGTATAAATTATTATTATGTAAATAAGGAGCGGTTTAATGATCATTTAATTCATGTATAAATGATTACATCTTTTTTTGTGAATGATCAACTTGAAATGGAATGTTTAATAGGAAATTTAAATGAAGAAGATTTTAAAAATTGATTTACCCCCATCCGTCAATCAAAATTTTAACTGTGACCTGCTCCCTATTTTGTAAACAATAAACATCTGTTAAGAACCTAATCAACTATTTTTCCTTATTGCTAATATGGAAAAATAACTTCTAACTATCGACTATCACGAGTAATATTAGAAGTACACCACAATACTATACTAACTGTTCTTTATTGAACTCTATATAACGAGTACGGTCGCTAGGAACTTACTGAAACTTCATGAGTATTCGTTAGTTAAACGAAAAGTTTACGAAGCAATTTTACTTGATCGGAGTTTATCCGAAATATTTTCCAAATCGTAAAATTATGACTTTAGACTCCGGAGAGACACTTCCAATAAGGCTTTTGAAAAGGACAGATTGGCTTGGATCCGATAAACCGTTTGAGGGGGAGTATTAATTGAGGGATACGTAGCTTTTAAATGTATTATTGTAGTGAAGATCATAGCGTTGTGGAAAGCAATAAGGCTCCTACAGGATCAGTTCCATTTCAGATCATAGAATAAGAGCTTTGACTTAGACAGCCACCTCCAATAGATTTATTGAATAGGGAAGATTGACCTATAAACAGTTCCTAAGCAACTGATACTGAGGTATCGGACGAACTTGCAAGACAAAGTTCGAATCTAGATCTTAATAGAGGGAGACATTGGAGAAGTAGTACTAGCTAAAAATGGATGGGAGCTCGAGGTAGTTAACCTAATCAAAGCAAAAACATTTGGACGCAACGAGGACTGAATTAAAAATATGGATGAGATAATCACATAAGGCCTCTTGGAATAATGAAAACCACAGGGCTTTTTTATTCGTAAACTAAAGCGAGCTTTCTGACCTCCTTTCTCGCTTATGCTACTTCGAAATTTGAAACCTGTTTCATATCTTTCCTTTTCTCAGTTAATTCTCTCTACACAATTGCCCACAGCGATCTGAGACAAAAGGTGCTAGGAAAACGGAACCACGGCAAACTAGGGAGTATTACAAAGTGTAAGCCATGCAATCTGTTAGGTTTTATCAAGAGAACAAGTTTGCTTTTTGATTAGTAGAC
Source organism: Lucilia sericata (assembly GCF_015586225.1). Classification (NCBI taxonomy): domain Eukaryota; kingdom Metazoa; phylum Arthropoda; class Insecta; order Diptera; family Calliphoridae; genus Lucilia; species Lucilia sericata. Next base: position 13,414 of record NW_023994524.1, on the reverse strand, counting down.
TGTAGAGAGTATTCTTTTCTCACTTCTGTTCTCACATAGTACTGTTCCATGTTTCTCCCTCTTTCTGTTACTTCTCTTTGCACAAAGGACCTCAGCGGTTTTTAAAGTGGAGCTGTACCTTAAGATACATAACCCTTCTTAACCTTAAACTCGACTATAGTTACACCTTCAACATTTTCAAAGAGGAAACCAGTGGGACTCTCAATTCCAACTTAATAAGATCGAAATTTATTCTTTCATATCTCACACTCTCTTTCTCTTTATAATGGACTACTGCGTTGTAAAAGTGAAGTTGTTCCCCATGGCACACAACCTTTCCAATCTCCACTATAACATTCAACATTTTTAAAGAGAAAACCAGTATGGCTCTTCATTTCAATGTAATAAGATCGAAATTTCTTCTTTCCTATCTAACTGCAGGACTGCAGCGCTTATCGAGTGGAGTTATACCTATAGTTTCTTAACCATAAACTCTACTATAGTCTCTTCACAATGGACTACTGCGGTCTAAGAGTGGAATTGTTTCTCATGGCACGTAAACCTTCTAAATCTGTATGACTCTCAATTCCAAAGGTATAATATTGAAATTTCCTTTTCGAACTCTCTCTTCTCTACAAAGGTCTCCGCGTAGTACATAACTCTTCTAGACTAGACTATAGTCCTTGCATTTTCAAAGCGGGAATCAGTATGGCTCTCAACACCAAATGGAATTATATCGAAATATATTGTCAATTGCATTCATTCTCTGCCTGAACTTAGATGCCAATTTTTCCATAATATCCAAAAGGCTGAGGCTTCAACTTTCACAGAAAAAAACATTGATATTTTTAGCAGTTGGACGTAGGAATTGAAGGTGTGTTAGATCGTAAGGGCTATCCACGTTACAATTACTCTAGCGGTTGTTTAGACGTAAAAGAAGAATCGATACAACAACTTCTGTGTGATTGTTCCGCCGGCGCAGATTAGGATATTCTTGCACAGAGAGGTGGAGAACGTCCACAATTGCCAGTTCTCCAATTTCTTTTGAAACGTTCATATGGATTTCAATGTAACCCGTACAAAATTTGAAGATCCTGGCTTTAATGGTTTCCAAGCTATAGGAATTTTTGTATTTAATTCTTATGGGAAGTACCACACCCCCTAATTCTAGTACAGCCTTCTTTTTCCAAATTTTCATATCAATTTCAAAGTGGTTCGTGCAGAATTTGAGGATTCCAATCTAAAATATTCTCCGATATACGATTTTTTGCATTTAATTCATATGGGAGGTGCCACTCCCACTTTTTCTAGTCCGCCCATTTTTGTTATAAATACTCATATTTATAATAAAGGATTGTAACTGATATAGTTTTTCAGATATACTAACGTAATGCCACGCCCACTAGAGCTAGTCAGCCCATTTTAGTAAAAAGATTCTAGCTGTCGCAGTTTCTGAGATATGCGACATTTAATATTTATGTTTATATAGATTTAAAATTTCATTCTTAATAATAATTTTCATTAAATTTCCTATTGGTCTTTTGTTATGTAAATTTGAAGAAATACATCCATCGAAAACTTGATTAGTACGTGATCAAATTAATGTATTCCTACGCAGGCCTAACGTACTTTACTCTAAAAGTTCATTGATTTTTTATGCAATATACAAATGAATCATATATATTTTTCGAAATATAAGAGAGTAAAAACTACTCACTCTTTTTGAAACTAAAGCAAAAATTGCTATAAATATTGAAACCCTTTTAAGATTAAACGACAAAAGAAATAACTTTTCAACAATTTGAAACAAAATTAAAAATTGTTAAAAAATTAATTTTCAACAATATAAATTTTTAAACACACACTATCCGAAAAGGTTATTTCAAAATACACATGATAAGAAAAATCAACTCTAGCAACAACATCTTGAAAACTATCAATTAACTGGGTCAAGTGCTGTGACATGCCGTTATTGTATTGTATTAGCTGTTAGTTAGTATGTGTTTTAACTTCCGCGTTATTAAAATTGTTTTTATTTTAAAACAAATACTTCCGTTAACTCTCGTTTTTTTCTTCGTTTGAATTGACTAATTTTCAATTCGTCTTAATATTTTAACTAGCGGTTTTTTGACTATTATTTATTTGTTATAAGCTATTTAATATTAATAATTAATTATTATTATTATTTTTTTTTTTTTTTTTTGTTAAATGTAAAATTTCAGTTTTATTTTTAAGCTAAAGGTTAATAAACTTTTTATTTTATAAATTTTAAATTATATTTCTATTTCATTTTGTTTTAATATTATATAAATTTTTTTATTTTGTTTAAAATTGTTTTTTATTTAACTCACTCAATACAAGTTTTCTTTTAAAATATTCTAAGCTTTTTTTTTGTTATTTTTTCTTAAATAAACCTTAACATTGACTAAAGTTTAATTTAATTTATAAGAATCTATTCAGTGTGGTTTTAACCTCGACCCAATAAACTTGAACCAAACTAGTAATTATTTAAGTACCAGTATTTTGCAACATGTGTGAAATTTAAGGTTGCCAGATGAATTTCATTTTATCTGTCATGCAAAACTGTAATTATCTAGCAATTCTAGATAATTTTGTTAATTTGATCATAATAGTCCTACCAAACCTTTTTGAACTATTGCTCAAGTAGTAACAGTTGATCACCAATGGTATGTATCTAAAAGACAACCGAGCTGTCTATAGGTCAATATCACTTTAGAGTTCAAACCTTTAACAGACTATATACGATCCACTTAGATATCACTAGTCAATTTCTCTAAATATTATTATCGCATTCTTGACGTCCGGACTGGCTCAAGAAGAAATGCAACTGATAAAACATCACTTCGGAGTTAAAAATATTTTCAATACATCTTTAGTTGCTTTATCGAGGTATAATTATCTGATTCATGCAGTCTCCTATCTTCTTCTTGAAAACGCTGTTGTCTAAGAAAACTATGTTTTAAATGATACCATTTCTTAATCATCTGTTTAGATATGGTGTAGGCTCTCCCTCTCTTTTGAACTTTCTTAATTTCACAAATACGTAATTTCGCAGATATATAAAAACTAATCGTCACTTTCTATCGATACCTGTTTTAGACTAAGATTAAGTCATTATCTTGTCATTAATTAAAATTTTCAAAATTTAGCGAAGTTCCTTTATAATTTGTCTGTTGCCCCAATTGGAAAAATTGGACCTCCTACACATACTGAAGTATTGTACAGAATGTCGAAATGTGTTTTGGTTTCCAACGGGTTCACTTAGAATTTGGAACCATATAACGCAAGAGTTCCCATTGTCTTTTAATTCGAACTTTAATTTTGTTTCATAATTTTCTAATCTATGAACTATAGCTTGATCTTTAGCTTGAACTATAGCCTAGCTTATATTCTGGACTCTGATCAATTATATAGTTTGGACAATAATCTGAGCTATAAGTTAGTATATAGTCTGGACAATAGTATAGTATATTATCTGGACAGTAGTATAGTCTGCAATTTGGACTTTAATCTAGTCTAAAGTCTTTACTATAGTCTTAACTATAGTCTAGAATATAGTATAGTATATAAAATGGACTATAATTTAGTAAGTATATAGTCTAAACTGTAGTCCATTCTATAGTCTAGTCTATAATCTAGTCTATAGTCTAGTCTATAGTCTAGTCTATAGTCTAGTCTATAGTCTAGTCTATAGTCCAGTCTATAGTCTAGTCTATAGTCTAGTCTATAGTCTAGTCTATAGTCTAGTCTATAGTCTAGTCTATAGTCTAGTCTATAGTCTAGTCTATAGTCTAGTCTATAGTCTAGTCTATAGTCTAGTCTATAGTCTAGTCTATAGTCTAGTCTATAGTCTAGTCTATAGTCTAGTCTATAGTCTAGTCTATAGTCTAGTCTATAGTCTAGTCTATAGTCTAGTCTATAGTCTAGTCTATAGTCTAGTCTATAGTCTAGTCTATAGTCTAGTCTATAGTCTAGTCTATAGTCTAGTCTATAGTCTAGTCTATAGTCTAGTCTATAGTCTAGTCTATAGTCTAGTCTATAGTCTAGTCTATAGCCTAGTCTATAGTCTAGTCTATAGTCTAGTCTATAGTCTAGTCTATAGTCTAGTCTATAGTCTAGTCTATAGTCTAGTCTATAGTCTAGTCTATAGTCTAGTCTATAGTCTAGTCTATTGTCTAGTCTATAGTCTAGTCTATAGTCTAGTCTATAGTCTAGTCTATAGTCTAGTCTATAGTCTAGTCTATAGTCTAGTCTATAGTCTAGTCTATAGTCTAGTCTATAGTCTAGTCTATAGTCTAGTCTATAGTCTAGTCTATAGTCTAGTCTATAGTCTAGTCTATAGTCTAGTCTATAGTCTAGTCTATAGTCTAGTCTAGTCTATAGTCTAGTCTATAGTCTAGCCCATAGTCTAGTCTATAGTCTAGTCTATAGTCTAGTCCATAGTCTAGTCCATAGTCTAGTCTATAGTCTAGTCTATAGTCTAGTCCATAGTCTAGTCTATAGTCTAGTCTATAATCTAGTCTATAGTCTAGTTTATAGTCTAGTCTATAATCTAGTCTATAGTCTAGTCCATAGTCTAGTCTATAGTCTAGTCTATCGTCCAGTCTAGTCTATAGTCTAGTCTATAGTCTAGTCTATAGTCTAGTCTATAGTCTAGTCTATAGTCTAGTCTATAGTCTAGTCTATAGCCAGTATAGTCTAGTCTATAGTCTAGTCTATAGTCTAGTCTATAGTCTAGTCTATAGTCTAGTCTATAGTCTAGTCTATAGTCTAGTCTATAGTCTAGTCTATAGTCTAGTCTATAGTCTAGTCTATAGTCTAGTCTATAGTCTAGTCTATAGTCTAGTCTATAGTCTAGTCTATAGTCTAGTCTATAGTCTAGTCTATAGTCTAGTCTATAGTCTAGTCTATAGTCTAGTCTATAGGTCCTAGTCTATAGTCTAGTCTAGTCTATAGTCTGCTATAGTCTAGCCATAGTCTAGTCTATAGTCTTGTCTATAGTCTAGTCCATAGTCTAGTCTATAGTCTAGTTTATAGTCTAGTCTATAATCTAGTCTATAGTCTAGTCCATAGTCTAGTCTATAGTCTAGTCTATCGTCCAGTCTAGTCTATAGTCCTAATCTATAGTCTAGTCTATAGTCTAGTCTATAGTCAAGTCTATAGTCTAGTCTATTAGTCTATAGTCTAGTCTATAGTCTAGTCTATAGTCTAGTCTATAGTCCTAGTCTATAGTCTAGTCTATAGTCTAGTATATAGTCTAGTCTATAGTCTAGTCTATAGTCTAGTCTATGGACTATAATTTAGTAAGTATATAGTCTAAACTGTAGTCCATTTCTATAGTCTAGTCTATAGTCTCAGTCTATAGTCTAGTTCTAAAATCTAGTCTATAATCTAGTCTACTAGTCCTAGTCTATAGTCTAGTCTATAGTCTAGTCTATAGTCTAGTCTATAGTCTAGTCTATAGTCTAGCCCATAGTCTAGTCTATAGTCTAGTCTCTAGTCTAGTCTCTAGTCTAGTCTATAGTCTAGTCTATAGTCTAGTCTATAGTCTAGTCTATAGTCTAGTCTATATTCTAGTTTATAGTCCAGTCTATAGTCTAGCCTATAGTCTAGTCTATATTCTAGTTTATAGTCCAGTCTATAGTCTAGTCTATAGTATAGTCTAGAGTTAATTCTAGTCTATAGTCTAGTCTATAGTCTAGTCTATAGTCTAGTCTATAGTCTAGTCTATAGTCTAGTCTATAGTCTAGTCTATGTCTAGTCTATAGTCTAGTCTATAGTCTAGTCTATAGTCTAGTCTATAGTCTAGTCTATAGTCTAGTCTATAGTCTAGTCTATAGTCTAGTCTATAGTCTAGTCTATAGCCTAGTCTATAGTCTAGTCTATAGTCTAGTCTATAGTCTAGTCTATAGTCTAGTCTATAGTCTAGTCTATAGTCTAGTCTATAGTCTAGTCTATAGTCTAGTCTATAGTCTAGTCTATAGTCTAGTCTATAGTCTAGTCTATAGTCTAGTCTATAGTCTAGTCTATAGTCTAGTCTATAGTCTAGTCTATAGTCTAGTCTATAGTCTAGTCTATAGTCTAGTCTATAGTCTAGTCTATAGTCTAGTCTATAGTCTAGTCTATAGTCTAGTCTATAGTCTAGTCTATAGTCTAGTCTATAGTCTAGTCTATAGTCTAGTCTATAGTCTAGTCTAGTCTATAGTCTAGTCTATAGTCTAGTCTATAGTCTAGTCTATAGTCTAGTCTATAGTCTAGTCTATAGTCTAGTCTAGTCTATAGTCTAGTCTATAGTCTAGCCCATAGTCTAGTCTATAGTCTAGTCTATAGTCTAGTCCATAGTCTAGTCCATAGTCTAGTCTATAGTCTAGTCTATAGTCTAGTCCATAGTCTAGTCTATAGTCTAGTCTATAATCTAGTCTATAGTCTAGTTTATAGTCTAGTCTATAATCTAGTCTATAGTCTAGTCCATAGTCTAGTCTATAGTCTAGTCTATCGTCCAGTCTAGTCTATAGTCTAGTCTATAGTCTAGTCTATAGTCCTAGTCTATAGTCTAGTCTATAGTCTAGTCTATAGTCTAGTCTATAGTTCTAGTCTATAGTCTAGTCTATAGTCTAGTCTATAGTCTAGTCTATAGTCTAGTCTATAGTCCTAGTCTATAGCCTAGTCTATAGTCTAGTCTATAGTCTAGTCTATAGTCTAGTCTATAGTCTAGTCTATAGTCTAGTCTATAGTCTAGTCTATAGTCTAGTCTATAGTCTAGTCTATAGTCTAGTCTATAGTCTAGTCTATAGTCTAGTCCTATAGTCTAGTCTATAGTCTAGTCTAGTCTATAGTCTAGTCTATAGTCTAGCCCATAGTCTAGTCTATAGTCTAGTCTAAGTCTAGTCCATAGTCTAGTCCATAGTCTAGTCTATAGTCTAGTCTATAGTCTAGTCCATAGTCTAGTCTATAGTCTAGTTTATAGTCTAGTCTATAATCTAGTCTATAGTCTAGTCCATAGTCTAGTCTATAGTCTAGTCTATCGTCCAGTCTAGTCTATAGTCTAGTCTATAGTCTAGTCTATAGTCAAGTCTATAGTCTAGTCTATAGTCTAGTCTATAGTCTAGTCTATAGTCTAGTCTATAGTCTAGTCTATAGTCTAGTATATAGTCTAGTCTATAGTCTAGTCTATAGTCTAGTCTATGGACTATATTTAGTAAGTATATAGTCTAAACTGTAGTCCATTCTATAGTCTAGTCTATAGTCTAGTCTATACTCTAGTCTAAAATCTAGTCTATAATCTAGTCTATAGTCTAGTCTATAGTCTAGTCTATAGTCTAGTCTATAGTCTAGTCTATAGTCTAGTCTATAGTCTAGTCTAGTCTATAGTCTAGTCTATATTCTAGTCTATAGTCTAGTCTATAGTTTACTCTATAGTCTAGTCTATAGTCTAGTCTATAGTCTAGTCCATAGTCTAGTCTATAGTCTAGTCTATAGTCTAGCCCATAGTCTAGTCTATAGTCTAGTCTCTAGTCTAGTCTCTAGTCTAGTCTATAGTCTAGTCTATAGTCTAGTCTATAGTCTAGTCTATAGTCTAGTCTATATTCTAGTTTATAGTCCAGTCTATAGTCTAGTCTATAGTCTAGTCTATATTCTAGTTTATAGTCCAGTCTATAGTCTAGTCTATAGTATAGTCTAGAGTTAATTCTAGTCTATAGTCTAGTCTATAGTCCAGTCTGTAGTCCAGTCTATAGTCGAGTATACAATCTAGCCTAAGGTCTAGTCTATAGTCTAGTCTAGTAAGAAGAAGTTAAAACAACTACAGTGTCAAAGGACATATTTGTACATTATTATAAGGAGAATATCGGAAAATTTTGCACATAGTCGTAAGCTTCTCGAAAGCTTGGTGGTGTAATGAATACCTTTGCAATTAAGTTAAAAAATGTGTGATTTGAAATCCAAGAAATCTTATTTACATTTAGTATTGCTTCAGTTTTGATGGCAAAACTCATAACTTCTTTATAGTTTTGTTTTAAAGTATATTGAACTCTATTTAGAAGTCTGCATTTTATCTTAATGTTTCAGGCCTAGAAACAAAAATATCTACAGAATTATTTCATCATGTTTTTATGATTAATTTTTAAAGCAAATACAAGCAAATATTTAAATTTACATATTTTTGCATTAATTTTGCAAACTGGTTTAAATGAGAACACGAGCTAGAGAATACAACATTTATAAATATTTAAACTATTCCATAGTAAGTATATACAAAATCTGAAAACATGCGAAAACACTTTACACAGATCTTTGTTAATTAATTTCCATTAATCGTAGTAAAAGTAACTTAATATGGTGATACAAATGACTTGAATGACAAAACAAGAAAAAGCTTTAGAAAACGATATTGGAAAGTATTTGAATAAATGTTTTTATGGAGATCTTAACAAAAATAACTTTTGTCGAAAGTTGTAGTTTAAAGTTTTGAATGAAATCGGTTTATAATGATTGATAAGGGACAATTATAGAGCAATTCACAGTTACTTTACCGATAATTTTTATTCAGGTGTAATTGATTTCGATTCTTACATTTGTAGGAATTCTGCATGCGATGTAAATAATTCCAGAATAGATCAGCTATAAACCCATTATCACAGGGATTTAAAATCTTTCTAACTTTTTTTGAATATTAAGTTTTGAATAGATCTTACCTGCAATGAAAAGAAATATATTTTTCAATTAGTTTAATTATTTAAAATTCATTTTAGTTAATAAATTATCTAAAAAATATTAAATTAATTTTAAAAATTCTTAAAATCTGTTATAATTAATTATATTTTATTCTCTCCTTCTCTTTTTAGATTTCTCTCTGTGAGATTATATTCTACAATGGTCAAACGTAAAAAGCTGTAAAAGCTCAAAAGAAAATAAACTTTGATTCCCTACAAAAACAACAAAATAACGAAATCCTAAAAAAAACCCAGAATAGGCTTCCCGACCGAAAACAACAACATAAACTAACATGGTGCTAAATCTACTCTTTATAACGACTGTGATAAAATCCACCTTTGGTGTGGTAACTACGGGCCTCTGGCTTATTCCCCTAATACTGGCCGCCATTACCTATTACAAATACGATAATGTGGATCCAGAATCGAGAGTTTTCGATCAAACGAATATATACAGGGAATATGATTTTATAGTGGTGGGTGCTGGTTCCGCGGGAGCAGTGGTGGCCAATCGTTTAAGTGAAGTGCGCAAATGGAAGGTTTTACTTATAGAAGCTGGACCCGATGAAAATGAAATATCAGATGTGCCCTCACTGGCCGCTTATTTGCAGTTGAGCAAATTGGATTGGCAGTATAAAACGGAACCCTCGAATAAGGCCTGTTTGGGCATGAAAAATAATCGCTGTAATTGGCCGCGTGGCAAGGTATTGGGTGGTTCCAGTGTCTTAAACTATATGCTGTATGTCAGAGGCAATCGTCATGACTATGATCACTGGGAGTCGTTGGGTAATCCCGGTTTGGGGTTATGATAGCATTTTGAAATACTTTAAGAAATCCGAAGATAACCGCAATCCCTATTTGAATAAGAATCCTTATCATGGCAAGGGTGGCCTCTTAACTGTGCAGGAATCACCCTGGCATTCGCCTTTGGTGGCGGCTTTTGTAGAGGCTGGCACTGAGATAGGTTATGAAAATCGTGATATTAATGGTGAAATACAAACCGGTTTTATGATTAGCCCAGGGTACCATACGTAGAGGTTCACGCTGTAGTACCGCCAAGGCTTTCTTAAGGCCCATTAGAAATCGTCCCAATTTTCATTTATCCATGAATTCTCAAGTTACCAAGCTGTTGATAGAACCCGGTACTATGAGGGCCAAGGGAGTAGAATTTGTTAAGAATGGTCAAGTTATGAAAGTGTACGCCAAAAGAGAAATCATTTTATCAGCTGGTGCCATTAATACGCCTCAGATAATGATGTTATCGGGTATAGGACCACGTTCCCATTTGGAACAACATGGCATTAAGGTTTTACAAGATTTACCGGTAGGGGAAAATCTACAAGATCATGTGGGTATGGGAGGTTTATCTTTCCTGGTCGATAAGCCCGTTTCTATAGTACAGGATCGTTTTAATCCCACCGCTGTAACTTTCCAATATGTCTTAAGAGAACGGGGACCCATGACTACTCTGGGAGGTGTAGAAGGTTTAGCTTTTGTGCACACACCCTATTCTAATAGATCTATAGATTGGCCTGATATACAATTTCACATGGCTCCTGCTTCGATTAATTCAGATAATGGCGCTCGTGTTAAAAAGGTATTGGGTTTAAAGGAATCGGTTTATCAAGAAGTTTACCAACCCATAGCTATAAGGACACTTGGACTATAATGCCTTTACTGTAAGACCCCCGTTCTAGAGGTTGGGTTAAGCTAAGATCAGCCAATCCTTTTGAGTATCCCAAAATCAATGCCAATTACTTTGATGATCCTTTTGATGCCAAGACCTTGTGGAGGGAGCCAAAATTGCTTTGCGTGTGGCCGAGGCCAAAGTTTTCAAACAGTTTGGTTCTCGTTTATGGCAAAAAGCATTACCCAATTGCAAGAAATTTAAATTTCTCTCCGATGATTATTTAGATTGTCATGCCCGTACTATATCCATGACTATATATCATCCCTGTGGTACAGCTAAAATGGGTCCTGCATGGGATCCTGAAGCCGTAGTAGATCCTAGATTAAGAGTTTATGGTGTTAGAGGTTTAAGAGTATATAGATGCCAGCATAATGCCCACCATTAGTAGTGGCAACACTAATGCCCCTGTCATAATGATTGCTGAAAAGGGAGCCGATCTAATTAAAGAAGATTGGTTCCATAATCCCGAATACAAAATCGTAAATAAAAGTTAGCGCAGCTTAATAACTCATAAATAAATTAAACTATGTTTCAGAGTATAGTTCTCGAGACCTCCAAATATTTGATTACTGTCATTAACCAAAGGTTGTCCACTTGTTATTAATTATATATTGTCATTATTACTATTACAAATTGTTGTAATAGCATTTTTCACATTCAGGGGGCATTAGCTTTACAAAAACAACTATATAAACGAGTAAAAAAAACTCAGAGTTGCCATTGTGTCATAAATAAGTTTTTGTTTAAAAATTTTTTAAAATTAGTTTTTACTATTATTTGTATAATTTAGTAATAGTTTTCGATTAGTCATTTTGTTTATTCGCTTTTTTCCAGTTTTACGAGCCACTTATGACGTTATTTTTTATTATTATTATTTATTTTTAAGTAGCGAATTATATGTATGTGTTAATTTTAATTGCAATTATTTTAGTTATAATTTATTTATGTTTATTTTTTTATTTACATTTATAGTTGTTAACTACTTTGTATTTACTTGCAAATATAATTGTTTAGTTATTTTATTATTAATGTAGAAAATAACTTTAATATTTAAATAAATAAAATTGTTATAAAAATTGTAAGAAAAATTATGCATTTTTTATAATTGGCATGACTATTGGTAGGTAATTTTATTTTAAAAAAAAATATATTTGCATTTTTCAATATTCAACGAGTTCTATTTTTCTATAATTATTGATACCCAAATTATGCAAAATGTTGTCACTATCGTCTAATTGCACCTGTTTGAAAGCAATAATCAATTTCGCAAACTAGTTATAGTTTGGTCCCGTTTAACAAAAATTAAACAGACGATTCCAAACCTCGTACTTCTTACATAAACTATAGAATTATATAATTAATTGAATATTTCTTCGGGCTTGAGTTCGAGTCTCACTTGGGGAATATTTTTCTCAGTAAAATAGTATAATAACGATCCAAAATAACAAAAGGAACGAAAGTTGGTAACGGCTTCATTTAAGAATTTGGGCCTAAAATCTCTTTTAGACTCAAAGATAACTGTGGTATCCTTCAGCGATCAATATGGCGTTAAATTGACTAAAGTACTATCGGATATCGAACAAGGATATAAGAACTTATACTGATAGTCTAGCTGCTATTAAATCCCTGATTGGTGTGTTCTCCAAATCTAAACTTGTCCTTGAATGTAGGCCTTGAAATTTGGCAACCATGCTAGGAATATTGCTCTTCCATACAATTACTTCTGCAGAAGTTATCAGAATGAGGTTAAAGAGAAGACGGCAGACCATCTTCTGTGTAACGATTCGGATCAATGACTTCGGCAGAAGTTGTCAGAATGAGGATGAGGAGACGATAGCACATCGTCTATGTAACTATCCAGTCCTGCAGACGGCTCAAAACCGAACTCAATGGTTAACCTCCTTAAACGACCTTTCTGATTTCTGAGATGTTCTTTCAACACGACTCTTTGCATTCTTGAATATGTCAAAATCGGTGTGAAATTCGAATTCTCACTAGACGACATCGTTCCTATTCAACGACATCGGTTCTAAGAAGCCTTTACGAATTTCTATCAAGGTCAAAAAGTTCATTCGTCGATCGTGTTCGATACCTTAACAGGGGTATATGAATATTCGTTTGAATTGTTTCATCTAAGGACAATCCATAAATTGTCCTTAGATGACAATTATCTAAACTATACCATCTTATCGAGGTGATCGAAATTTTATATCTTTTGGTTAAGAGTACCAATTCCCAGAGACGGTTTTAAGTTATTTAATTAGTTAGTTAATTAGTTAGTTGGTTGGTTAGTTAGTTAGTTAGTAGTAGTTAGTTAGTTAGTTAGTTAGTTAGTTAGTTAGTTAGTTAGTTAGTTACTTAGTAGTTAGTTAGTTAGTTAGTTAGTTAGTTAGTTAGTTAAGTTAGTTAGTTAGTTAGTTAGTAGTTAGTTAGTTAGTTAGTTAGTTAGTAGTTAGTTAGTTAGTTAGTTAGTAGTTAGTTAGTTAGTTAGTAGTTAGTTAGTTAGTTAGTTAGTTAGTTAGTTAGTTAGTAGTTAGTTAGTTTAGTTAGTTAGTTAGTTAGTTAGTTAGTTAGTTTAGTTAGTTAGTTAGTAGTTAGTTAGTTAGTTAGTTAGTTAGTTAGTTAGTTAGTTAGTTAGTTAGTAGTTAGTTAGTTAGTGTTAGTTAGTTAGTTAGTTAGTTAGTAGTTAGTTAGTTAGTTAGTTAGTTAGTTAGTAGTTAGTTAGTTAGTTAGTTAGTTAGTTAGTTAGTTAGTTAGTTAGTTAGTTAGTTAGTTAGTTAGTTAGTTAGTTAGTTAGTTAGTTAGTTAGTTAGTTAGTTAGTTAGTTAGTTAGTACGCCTATCGGCCTACTTGTGCACTCTTTTAACAGTGCCTCAGGTTGCAATCGAACTCACGACCTCCGGTCTACCACACTAGAACACTAACCTCATCAAAACTTGTACTTTGATTTTAAAACTTAATAAATATTTCCATTAATATCTGACCAAATTTTATATAAATTTACATTATCAAC
>NW_023994523.1:275000-306325 GCF_015586225.1 Lucilia sericata | reverse complement strand
CTATAGACTAGACTATTGTCAAGACTATAGACTAGACTATTGTCAAGACTATAGACTAGACTATAGTCAAGACTATAGACTAGACTGTAGTCAAGACTATAGACTAGACTATAGTCAAGACTATACACTAGACTATAGTCAGGACTATTAATTAGACTACGGTCTGGACTATGGACTAGCCTATAGTCTTGACTGTAGACTAGGCCATAGTTAGGACTATAGACTAGACTATAGTTAGGACTATAAACTGAACTATAGACCAGACTATAGACTACAGACTGGACTAAAGTCGGGACTATGTACTGGACTATAGGCTAGACTAACGTCAAGACTATAAACCACATTAGTGTCAAGACTATAGTCAAAACTATAGACTACACAATAGTGAAACCTATAGGATACACTTATCTATAGTCTTAAAGTTGCTTTTCAAACAATTCTTACAATTTCTACTTCTTCTTAGTAAAACTTCTAATTAAACACTTTAAAATTCTTTTAAGTTTCCTTTCCCTAGATTCCAGAAAAACCTCCTATTGCGTTTTATATCTATTTCTATGTGCCTTTGCTTTGTTCTTTTCGAAAAAAACGTTATATAATTTGTTTTATTTATTATTTCGTTCATTTTTTTACATCATTAGAATGTTCACTTTAGTATTTTTTTTTTGTAATTTTTTGCTTCTGCTTCTTTTTGCTGGCTTTCAATATACACCATTGTTATGATAATTATCGTTGTATTTCTCGTACTCTCTGGAGGGTGTAATTTGATATCTTTTTGCTGAACAAGACAGCAAAAATAACATTGAATGTGTTGTTAGTTGTTTTTTTTTCTGTTGTGTGTTAACTGAATACGGTCTGAATACAGAGAACTCAAAAATAATGTAAATTGTATTGTGTGTGATGATTTAATAATGTAGAATTTCTGATGTTGTTAATGTCTACTTCTTGCACTACTTAAATAAGTACAGATAGTTAGTGATGTCTACAGGTTTGAAAGAAAAACGTAACAATTCACAATAAAGCATTCAGAAATAGGGCTAATATGTCAAAAAAGAAGGGAAGATATTTATATTCCCAGCCTTGGCAATTTTGCTTGTTATCATTGTTCTTGTTTTTGTTTTTAACCCGCTAAAATGTTAACACTGCATTTATACCATATTAATTCAAAAATAGCTAGAACAACAACATTTTTAATGTAGTGGTAAATGATATGAAAACAATAGATGTGATGAGAGTTAAGAATAGAGAAAGAGAGGGAACAATAATATAGCAGATGAATGATGAACAGTTAAATAAATTTATCACTTCTAGGAGGTGGAGAAAGAAAATTGTATACAATTATTATGAATTTAATAAAATTTACACAATAGTGAAGACTAGACTAGAGATTAAACTCTAGATTAGAATACATATAGACGAGAATATAATCTGTAGACTAGACTATAGACTAGACCATAGACTAGACTATATTATAGACTAGACTATAGACTAGATTATAGACTAGACTATAGACTAGACTATAGACTAGACTATAGACTAGACTATAGACTAGACTATAGACTAGACTATAGACTAGACTATAGACTAGACTATATACTAGACTATAGACTAGACTATAGACTAGACTATAGACTAGACTATAGACTAGACTATAGACTAGATCATAGACTAGACTATAGACTAAGACTATAGACTAGACTATAGACTAGACTATAGACTAGACTATAGACTTGACTTATATACTAGACTATAGACTAGACTATAGACTAGACTATAGACTAGACTATAGACTAGACTATAGACTAGACTATAGACTAGACTATAGACTAGACTATAGACTAGACTATAGACTAGACTATAGACTAGACTATAGACTAGACTATAGACTAGACTATAGACTAGACTATAGACTAGACTATAGACTAGACTATAGACTAGACTATAGACTAGACTAATAGACTAGACTATAGACTAGACTATAGACTAGACTATAGACTAGACTAGACTAGACTAGACTATAGACTAGACTATAGACTAGACTATAGACTAGACTATAGACTAGACTATAGACTAGACTATAGACTAGACTATAGACTAGACTATAGACTAGACTATAGACTAGACTATAGACTAGACTATAGACTAGACTATAGACTAGACTATAGACTAGGACTATAGACTAGACTATAGACTAGACTATAGACTAGACTATAGACTAGACTATAGACTAGACTATAGACTAGACTATAGACTAGACTATAGACTAGACTATAGACTAGACTATAGACTAGACTATAGACTAGACTATAGACTAGACTATAGACTAGACTATAGACTAGACTATAGACTAGACTATAGACTAGACTATAGACTAGACTATAGACTAGACTATAGACTAGACTATAGACTAGACTATAGACTAGACTATAGACTAGACTATAGACTAGACAATAGACTAGACTATAGACTAGACTATAGACTAGACAATAGACTAGACTATAGACTAGACTATAGACTAGACTATAGACTAGACTATAGACTAGACTATAGACTAGACTGTAGACTAGACTATAGACTAGACTATAGACTAGACTATAGACTAGACTATAGACTAGACTATAGACTAGACTATAGACTAGACTATAGACTAGACTATAGACTAGACTATAGACTAGACTATAGACTAGACTATAGACTAGACTATAGACTAGACTATAGACTAGACTATAGACTAGACTATAGACTAGACTATAGACTAGACTATAGACTAGACTATAGACTAGACTATAGACCAGACTATATACTAGACTATAGACTACACTATAGACTAGTCAAAACCATATAACTTCCTTGAATTCTAAAAAAATTTCATTTACATCAATAAACTCATCGGAAATTAATGATTATTAATTTTTAACAATAAAAACAGCATCACAATTTTATTAAAACCCAGAAAAATGAAGTAGTTGTTGTGGCTGCTGCATATTTTTTTATTATTTGTTTATGGTATTTTTTGTGGTTTTCAACGATTGTGTCAAACCCCAAAACAGACATTGAAAAAACACCTTGCAATTCAAAATGGTTACAAATAAAGACTATAACAACAACAATAATAACAATGAAAAAAATTAACAACTATTGTTATAAAAAATATATGAAATAAATAAAACGCACACCTAAACTACATACAGAAGTGACTTAAAATATAAAAAAGTATGATAAAAATTATGGTTTTCATTATATTACAACAACAACAAAATACAACCATATTTTTTAAATAAAAAAACGTACAAAAATGTATGGGGGATTGAAGTATTAAATTACCTACAACAACAATAATAATAAAAATAACCGCTACAACAACGAATAAAGAAAAATAAACATCATATTTGTGCTTGAAAACATCAGTTATCATTACGGCGAATTAATACTCACACATACGTATGTACGTACTATATACGAACTCAAAACATCACATGTACTTTTTAGCAAAAACAAAAAATGGCTGATTGTTTAATTTAAAAAACCAATAATAAAGAAACAAGGAATTGTCAGGTTTAAAGAGTGTTTTTTAGAAAGAGAGAGAGAGATATATCACACTTCTGCTAAAAAATATCACAAAAAGTATAAATCGAGGGGGAAAAGAGAAATGGCGAAATTTAATCGGTCTTTAACTTTTTATACAAGACTAGCCTGTAGACTAGACTATACTATAGACTAGACTGTAGCCTAGACTAGACTATAGACTAGACTATAAACTTGACTATAGACTAGGCTATAGACTAGGCTATAGACTAGACTATAGACTAGAGTCTAGACTAGGCTATATACTAGACTATAGACTAGACTATAGACTAGACTATAGACTAGACTATAGACTAGACTATAGACTAGACTATAGACTAGACTATAGACTAGACTATAGACTAGACTATAGACTAGACTATAGACTAGACTATAGACTAGACTATAGACTAGACTATAGACTAGACTATAGACTAGACTATAGACTAGACTATAGACTAGACTATAGACTAGACTATAGACTAGACTGAGACTAGACTATAGATTAGACTATAACTAGACTATAGACTAGGCTATAGACTAGGCTATAGACTAGACTATAGACTAGACTATAGACTAGAGTCTAGACTAGGCTATAGACTAGACTATAGACTAGACTATAGACTAGGCTATAGACTAGACTAGGCTATAGACTAGACTATAGACTAGACTAGACTATAGACTAGACTATAGACTAGACTATAGACTAGACTATAGACTAGACTATAGACTAGACTATAGACTAGACTATAGACTAGACTATAGACTAGACTATAGACTAGACTATAGACTAGACTATAGACTAGACTATAGACTAGACTATAGACTAGACTATAGACTAGACTATAGACTAGACTATAGACTAGACTATAGACTAGACTATAGACTAGACTATAGACTAGACTATAGACTAGACTATAGACTAGACTATAGACTAGACTATAGACTAGACTATAGACTAGACTATAGACTAGACTATAGACTAGACTATAGACTAGACTATAGACTAGACTATAGACTAGACTATAGACTAGACTATAGACTAGACTATAGACTAGACTATAGACTAGACTCTAGACTAGACTATAGACTAGACTATAGACTAGACTAGACTAGACTAGACTAGATAGACTAGACTATAGACTAGACTATAGACTAGACTATAGACTAGACTATAGACTAGACTATAGACTAGACTATAGACTAGACTATAGACTAGACTATAGACTAGACTATAGACTAGACTATAGACTAGACTATAGACTAGACTATAGACTAGACTATAGACTAGACTATAGACTAGACTATAGACTAGACTATAGACTAGACTATAGACTAGACTATAGACTAGACTATAGACTAGACTATAGACTAGACTATAGACTAGACTATAGACTAGACTATAGACTAGACTATAGACTAGACTATAGACTAGACTATAGACTAGACTATAGACTAGACTATAGACTAGACTATAGACTAGACTATAGACTAGACTATAGACTAGACTGTAGACTAGACTATAGACTAGACTATAGACTAGACTATAGACTAGACTATAGACTATACTATAGACTAGACTATAGACTAGACTATAGACTAGACTATAGACTAGGACTATAGACTAGACTATAGACTAGACTATAGACTAGACTATAGACTAGACTATAGACTAGACTATAGACTAGACTATAGACTAGACTATAGACTAGACTATAGACTAGACTATAGACTAGACTATAGACTAGACTATAGACTAGACTATAGACTAGACTATAGACTAGACTATAGACTAGACTATAGACTAGACTATAGACTAGACTATAGACTAGACTATAGACTAGACTATAGACTAGACTATAGACTAGACTATAGACTAGACTATAGACTAGACTATAGACTAGACTATAGACTAGACTATAGACTAGACTATAGACTAGACTATAGACTAGACTATAGACTAGACTAGACTAGACTATAGACTAGACTATAGACTAGACTATAGACTAGACTATAGACTAGACTATAGACTAGACTATATACTAGACTGCAGACTAGACTGCAGACTAGACTATAGTCTAAACTATATACTAGACTACAGACTAGACTATAGACTAGACAATATACTAGACTAGACTATAGTCGAAACTATAAACTAGAAAATTTTTAAAATTATTAAAAATTACAGCAGTTGTTAACACTAAATCATATAAAATCCCACAAGTCTAAACCTCTCCTCATTTCTAGGTTAATAAGATGATTTTCCCTTACAATTTTGATTATCAGCTGTTAACTGTCAACTCATTTCTAACGACTCAATTTACAAATGACTTTTTGAATACAAAAACACACCCTCACCAAAACAATTACCATGTAATAGCCATAAGACTAAGGGGGGTTGGTGGTTTTTGTATCAACATTGATCTAAATAAATACAGACATTTTAACTCAAGTATCATCACATAAACATATTGCCACTTGAATTTTATACTTATTTATTATACTTTATGGTATTTAAATATTGTATTTTTACTGCAGTTTGTGTTGTCAAAATGAAATCAAACACCTAAAGTGCTTTTGTTTAAAAGACTCTCAAGAGTCTGTTTTCTATTTTTTTTTTTGGTGTTGAAAGTCAAGAGCCTTTATGTTTCTAAGTATTAAAAACTCCCCAGAGAGTTAGAGGCGCATAGCGTCAAAAGAGCGAAAGTCATTTTATCAAGAGATCATATTATTTCTGATGAATTTGAAACCTTAACATGTTACTGTTTGTTTCAGTGTGTATTTTTAGCCATAAATTGCATTATTTCCTTCCGGTTTTAGTTGTTTTTTCTACATAAAGTACCGGTAATTTGTAATTTGAATTGAAAACAATTGCTGTTAAACTAATTGTTAAGTGTCAATGGTAATTTAGTTGTGATGAAGAAAAGAAAATGTTTAAAATTTTAGTGCTGCAGCTCAGGGGGCATAAACATTTAATTTATTAGTTATTATTTAAAGTAATTTATAATTGACTAGGATATAAACCATATACCGGCGGATAGAGAGGCAGATAAAAAAATCACCACTACACACACACTATTGGCATTTTTTCATTAAAATTGCACTGAAAAAAATATTTGGTTGTTTTTAATTTTGAAGATTAAATTGCATTACTGTAAAATGCGAATATTTATAAACAAAGTGTAATCAATGTACTGAAGAATGATAATTTCTTCACATAAAAACAACATTTCTAATTAAAATGTACAAAAAAAGTATGAAACAAGATTAACTTATTTACTTTCATTGTTATGCATTCTAGAAAATTATTTAGAGTGTACGTTGTTTTTGTAAATTATGCTCTTGCTTTTGCAAGTTGTTTTTGTTTTTTCAAGTTGTGTTTGCAATTTCTTTAACAAAGCGACATCAACCTGCTTTGTTGAATGCTGTCAAGCAACTAAATAAAATATTTGTATTTTTGATGCTCTTGTTTAGAGGTTCGTATGCGATCGTGTTGTGTACATGTAATTTGCCGAAAATCTTCGTTGTCAGAACAATACTAGCGCCGACGTCTGATATAAACCATTTAATATAGTAAATTATTGGCCAGACTATGCACTAGACTTTAAACTAAACTACAATCCAGTCTATAGTCTAGTCTATAGTCTAGTCCATAGTCTAGTCTATAGTCTAGTCTATAGTCTAGTCTATAGTCTAGTCTATAGTCTTGTCTATAGTCTAGTCTATAGTCTAGTCTATAGTCTAGTCTATAGTCTAGTCTATAGTCTAGTCTATAGTCTAGTCTATAGTCTAGTCTATAGTCTAGTCTATAGTCTAGTCTATAGTCTAGTCTATAGTCTAGTCTATAGTCTAGTCTATAGTCTAGTCTATAGTCTAGTCTATAGTCTAGTCTATAGTCTAGTCTATAGTCTAGTCTATAGTCTAGTATAACTATAGTCTAGTCTATAGTCTAGTCTATAGTCTAGTCTATAGTCTAGTCTATAGTCTAGTCTATAGTCTAGTCTATAGTCTAGTCTATAGAGTCTATAGTCTAGTCTATAGTCTAGTCTATAGTCTAGTCTGTAGTCTAGTCTATAGTCTAGTCTATAGTCTAGTCTATAGTCTAGTCTATAGTCTAGTCTATAGTCTAGTCTATAGTTTAGTCTATAGTCTAGTCTATAGTCTAGTCTATAGTCTAGTCTATAGTCTAGTCTAGTCTAGTCTATAGTCTAGTCTAGTCTATAGTCTAGTCTATAGTCTAGTCTATAGTCTAGTCTATAGTCTAGTCTATAGTCTAGTCTATAGTCTAGTCTATAGTCTAGTCTATAGTCTAGTCTATAGTCTAGTCTATAGTCTAGTCTATAGTCTAGTCTATAGTCTAGTCTATAGTCTAGTCTATAGTCTAGTCTATAGTCTAGTCTATAGTCTAGTCTATAGTCTAGTCTAGTCTATAGTCTAGTCTAGTCTATAGTCTAGTCTAGTCTAGTCTATAGTCTAGTCTAGTCTTCTATAGTCTATAGTCTAGTCTAGTCTAGTCTAGTCTAGTCTAGTCTAGTCTAGTCTATAGTCTAGTCTAGTCTAGTCTATAGTCTATAGTCTAGTCTATAGTCTAGTCTATAGTCAAGTCTATAGTCTAGTCTATAGTCTAGTCTAGTCTAGTCTATAGTCTAGTCTATAGTCTAGTCTATAGTCTAGTCTATAGTCTAGTCTATAGTCTAGTCTATAGTCTAGTCTATAGTCTAGTCTATAGTCTAGTCTATAGTCTAGTCTATAGTCTAGTCTATAGTCTAGTCTATAGTATAGTCTATAGTCTAGTCTATAGTCTAGTCTATAGTCTAGTCTATAGTCTAGTCTATAGTCTAGTCTATAGTCTAGTCTATAGTCTAGTCTATAGTCTAGTCTATAGTCTAGTCTATAGTCTAGTCTATAGTCTAGTCTATAGTCTAGTCTATAGTCTAGTCTATAGTCTAGTCTATAGTCTAGTCTATAGTCTAGTCTATAGTCTAGTCTATAGTCTAGTCTATAGTCTAGTCTATAGTCTAGTCTATAGTCTAGTCTATAGTCTAGTCTATAGTCTAGTCTATAGTCTAGTCTATAGTCTAGTCTATAGTCTAGTCTATAGTCTAGTCTATAGTCTAGTCTATAGTCTAGTCTATAGTCTAGTCTATAGTCTAGTCTATAGTCTAGTCTATAGTCTAGTCTATAGTCTAGTCTATAGTCTAGTCTATAGTCTAGTCTATAGTCTAGTCTATAGTCTAGTCTATAGTCTAGTCTATAGTCTAGTCTATAGTCTAGTCTATAGTCTAGTCTACAGTCTAGTCTAGTCTAGTCTATAGTCTAGTCTATAGTCTAGTCTATAGTCTAGTCTATAGTCTAGTCTATAGTCTAGTCTATAGTCTAGTCTAGTCTAGTCTATAGTCTAGTCTATAGTCTAGTCTATAGTCTAGTCTAGTTCTAGTCTAGTCTATAGTCTAGTCTATAGTCTAGTCTATAGTCTAGTCTATAGTCTAGTCTATAGTCTAGTCTATAGTCTAGTCTAGTCTAGTCTATAGTACTAGTCTATAGTCTAGTCTATAGTCTAGTCTATAGTCTAGTCTATAGTCTAGTCTATAGTCTAGTCTATAGTCTAGTCTATAGTCTAGTCTATAGTCTAGTCTATAGTCTAGTCTATAGTCTAGTCTATAGTCTAGTCTATAGTCTAGTCTATAGTCTAGTCTATAGTCTAGTCTATAGTCTAGTCTATAGTCTAGTCTATAGTCTAGTCTATAGTCTAGTTTATAGTCTGTCTATAGTCTAGTCTATAGTCTAGTCTATAGTCTAGTCTATAGTCTAGTCTATAGTCTAGTCTATAGTCTAGTCTATAGTCTAGTCTATAGTCTAGTCTGTAGTCTAGTCTATAGTCTAGTCTATAGTCTAGTCTAGTCTATAGTCTAGTATATAGTCTAGTCTATAGTCTAATCTATAGTCTGGTCTATAATCTAGTATTAACTCTGGTTTTTATTCTGATCTATATTCTAGTCTAGTTCTAGTCTCAAGTCTAGTCTATGGTCAGTCCTAACTACATCCAAGACTCTTATTTATAACTATTCTTTATAAAAAAAAGTTTAAAAACAAATGTTATTTTGGACCTTGCACAACAACAAATATCTAACAATTTCCTCCTTATTTACTCTCTTTACAGTGGCAACTCGGATAAACAACATCTAGACTCATCGAGTGATTCCGAAATGGAAGGTGCTCTCATGCAACATCACAGTAGCACAACATCCGCCAATAATAACAATACAACGAATAGCAATAATCATCATCATACAACGTCACATCATCACCATCATCAGCAGCAGCAACAACAGACGCTCTCGCAACAACAACATGCAGCACAACAATCACCCAATCAAACGCTCAGCAATCATCATACACATCATCACCAGCAGCAGCAGCAACAACAA
Organism: Lucilia sericata; assembly: GCF_015586225.1. Lineage (NCBI taxonomy): Eukaryota > Metazoa > Arthropoda > Insecta > Diptera > Calliphoridae > Lucilia > Lucilia sericata. Next base: position 296,336 of record NW_023994523.1, on the reverse strand, counting down.
AGTCATAATATATCCTCACACACCACTGTCGATCATACTTTAAGTGCTCAACTGGTGGGTGGACCAGCTTTATCAGCTGCTGCTGCAGCCGCCGCTGCCATAGGTTCTGCTAAGGGTGCCGGTAATGCATCCGGCGCACAAATGGCACCTTTACCCGCTGCCGTAGCCTATTCACATTTACATAATGTAATGAGTTCTATGCCCATTTATGATATGAGTGAATATCAACATTTATGATTTTAGTTAGATGCCATTTGTACGGGCAGTAGTACTAGTAGTGAATGGTTGGCAACATCGGCTGTTAGTGGCACAACTGCAGCAGCAGCAGCAACAACTACAGCAACAGCTTCTTCCCTGTCAGCTGCAGCAGCTGGTCAATTAACGAGACAGCAACAACAGCATCATTATTATTTTTAATAAGATACAATTTAGTTGAGAATTATGGAAACATTTTAGGAATTGAAGGGATTTTTTAACGAGATGGAGTTTAGAGAGACAAAAGTTTTGGTTTAAGAAGGATGATTTGAGTTAAGTCTGGTTTTGGAACTTGGGGACTTTCGACTCTAGAGATGAGAAGGGTAGCAATCAGCAGCAGACGAGTCTAGAGTATGGACTACAGTCTAAATACTGGAGTATAGACTATTCTATAGTCTGGACTATAGTCTAGTTTACAGTTTGGACTAAAGTCTAATCTATAGTTTGGACCGACTATAGTCAGGACTATAGTGTAATCTATAGTCTTAGTTAAAGTATAATCTATAATCTGGACTATAGTCTAAACTATGGTCTGGACTATAGTCTAAACTATAATCTGGACTATAGTCTGAACTATGGTCTGGACTATAGTCTAAACTATAGTCCAGACTATAGATTATACTATAGCCAAGACTAAAGATTAGTCTATAGTCCAGACTATAGTCGAGACTATAGACTAGACAATAGATTAGACTATATACTAGACAATAGACTAGACTATAGTCCAGACTATAGTCAAGAATATAGACTAGACAATAGATTAGACTATAGTCCAGACTATGGACTAGACTATGGTCCAAACTATAGTCTAAACTATAGTCTAATCAATAGTCTTGACTATAGTATTATCAATGGTCTGGACTATAGTCTAAACTATGGTCCGGACGCTAAACTATTGGCTAGTCTATAGTCTAATCTATTATCTTTACTATAGTCTAGTTTATATCTAGACTATAGTCTTATCTACAGTTCCAGTTCTATACAAGTTGTCTTATTTGGATCTTAGGTCTTTAAAGGCGATTATAAAAACTTCCAGTTATAATCGTTAAAACTAAGAGGATCATTCTCTCCTTCTCTCTTCAAAACTCTATAAGAAAACTCCTAAATTTCAAATAAATAATAAAAATATACAAAAATTGCCGTTAAATCTAAACAAAAATCTTTAAAAAATATAAATAAAATTTTAGGTTAGTTTTAATAATTCTAAGCCACAATGTAAATATATATTAAAATATTAAATTTAAATTAATTAATTAAAAAAAAATGTGCAAAAAATTATTATTATTCTTTAAGTAGTTTATAGAAGTTTTTAAATTTTCTTTTATAATTATTATTTTCTTATTTTGTTAAATTACTATCTAAACAAATGTTTAAATTATTTAAAAAAAGAAAATATTAAAAAAAAAATAATAAATAAATTTTTAAAGAATTACAAAAAACAAAAATCGAAATCAAAATGAATTAAAAAGAAATAAATTTTTAGTGTAAATAAATTACAAACAAAAAAAAAAGAAGTTGTATGATTTATTGAAACAATAATTGACAGACACCTTTCACTCATAATAGTCATTCACCATAAACTGACAATTAACTTCTCGTTAAATGTCATTATTGAAGAAAACAATATAAAATATTATTAGAAATTTCTTTTTAACCAAAATTTTAAGCCGTTTAAATTGTCTTGTCAAGAAAAGAGCCCAAGCAGCACTTATTCTTATGTCACAAAAAGAAATTTTTTTAATCCTATTTTCTTTTTTAAAACTATTAGTACTTAATAGGGGGATTATAATGTCTGAATGTAAAGGAAAGGATCAACATTTTCACTTATTGGTCCTTCTGTCCAAAGACATTTTCAAATTGTTGAATTTCTATTGTTTTTGAATACAATTCTTTTACATTGGATTCCAATCCCACATCCGTTTATAGGAAGCAATAGGTGTTAACAGTAAAATTTTTGGAATTCTAGAATTATAAGTGAATTTGTATGTGTGAAATTGTTGTTTAACCCATAAAATTTGCTATTTGGTATTGCTTACCATAAGCAATTGATTTTAATTAAACTATAGTTCAAGACAATAGACAAGACTTTAGTCAAGACTGAGGTATAAACTATTGACTAAAGTATGGAGCAGGCTATAAACTAAACTGTAGTCTAAACCATACACTAAACTGTAGTTCAGAGTCCAGACTACAAGCAAAACTATAGTTGGGTCTAGAGTCCAGGCTATTGGTTACTCTATAGTCTAGACTATAAACTAAACTATAGTCAAGAGTCCAGACGAAAGATTAAACTATGATCTAGATTATTGACTAGTCAAAAGTTCAGGCTATAGACTAAACTATGGCCTAGACTAGAGACTAAACTGTAATCATTAACATAGGCTTAACTACAGTCAAGAGTCCAGACTATAGTCAATAAGATTGACTAAACTATAATCAAGACTTGAGTCCATACTATAGACTAAACTATGGTCTAGATAAGATACTAAAATGTATTCAAAACAAGAGTATACACTATTGACTAAATCAAGTCTAGACTATAGACTAAACTAGTTAAGAGTCCAGACTATAGTCAAGACTACAGACCAATCTAAAGTCTAAATAATGGTCTAGACTAGAGAATAAAATGTAGTCAAGAATATAATAATATAGTCTATAGACGACTATGAACTAGTCTAATGACTATACAGTATTCTAATGACAAATGTATAGACTAGTCTATAGAGTAGATTATGGACTAATCTATAGACTAGACAATTGACTAGTATATAGATTAGACAATGGACTAGTCTATTGACTAGTCTATAGACTAGACTATGGACTATTCTATGGACTAGTCAACAGATTAGATTAGGGACTAATATATTGACTAGTCTATAAACTAGACTATGGACTATTCTATTGTCAAGTGTGTGGACTATACTTAGGTTAGTATATGAATTAGTCTATTGGCTAATCTGTGGACTAGTCTATAGACTGGAGTATGGAAAAGTCTATTGACTAGTTTATAGACTACACTATGGAATTGTCTATTGACTAGTCTATAGACTAAACTATGGAAGAGTCTGTGGACTAGCCAATTTATTAGACTATGGACTAGTCTATTGACTAAACTATGGACTAGTCTATGGACTAGTCTATTGACTAGATTATGGACTAGTCTATTGACTAGACTATGGACTAGTCTAGTAACCATATTGACTAAACTATAGTCAAAACAATAGTCTATACTATTGACTAAACCATAGTCTAGACTATAGATTAAACGAGTCAAGATCTATGGTCTAGATTATAGACTAAACTATAGTCAAGACAAGAATTCAGACTATGGTCTAGACTAGAAACTGAACAATAATCAATGACATGGGCTAAAGTATAGCCAAGAGTCAAGACTAAACTATAGAAAAACAAGAGTTTAGACTAAACCAACTCTACACTATAGACTAAACTAGTCAAGAGTCCAGACTATAGTCCAGAGAATAGAATGAACTATAGTCCTGCTCATTCACTGAAATATAGTCAAGATAGAATAAACTATAATCATGTCAATAGACTAAGCTTTAGTCAAGAGTCCAGAATGCAATCAAGACTAGAGTCTAGACTATTAATAAAACTATAGTCGAGACTATAGACTAAACTATGTTCCAGACTAAATTGTTGCAAGAGTTCAGATTATAGATTATAGACTAGAGTCAAGTCTTGACATGGATGAAGTTATGGTAACACTTTTATTGCAATTACAAGAAATTAAATCCATTTCTTCCATGAATAACATTGATATGTAGTTCCAGCTATAACACCCTTTGACTGCCAACAATAAGTCCATTCTACTAAGATACTCTTTGGTTAAATGATATACATACATACATGAATAATTTAATAATAAAGTTAACAACTCTATAAAATCCGTGTTAAAAAAAGTCCCCCAAATAGTAAATTTTCTCATACATATTCCCACACTAACCCTAGCGCGACGACTACCTGCTGAGAATTCTAGAAATAATCAACAAAATAATAATTACCATAAGCCACACAAATAAATCCCTAAAACCAAAAATAATTGACAAACTAAAGCTAAAATGAGTGAGTACACATCATAAAACTAGGCCCACTCACCAATGAAAACAAATCATTATTATTTGTCCAAAAACAAAGGATAAAAATAAAGAAAGACATTATTTCGATTATTTAAATCCCACAAACCGTGGAAAATCATAGACACACAGACAGGTAAACAAATATTAACAAAAACTGCAACACACACAACTGACAGACAGACTCCCGGTAAACGAAAAAAAACCGTAAGACAAGAAGACACGCGACTGGCGCGTCAATAATAATGATGATGACGTCTATGTTAATGCTAATGTTAAACATTGAAACCATGAATGACGTTATTAAAATGAATTTAACAGACACTCATCATCACTACTCACTCACTCTTTAAAAAAACAAACACACGTACGTACTTTCATAATGATAATGCTGGGATTATGGTCAGTTATAATAATTTAATCCTGCCAACGTTTAATTATATATTACTCTTACTGTAAGTGCGCAATAAACAAACCACTATTATTGTTGTTGTTTTTTCCTGTTTTGGTTTGTTGTGCGTGTGGTTTTGTTTGTTACAGTGAGAGAAATAAAGGAGCAAAACTGAGGGAAAGTTTTAAAATAAATTTGTTGATTCTTTGGGAATTGTTTATAGACTAGACTATAGACTAGACTATAGACTAGACTATAGACTAGACTAGACTAGACTAGACTAGACTAGACTAGACTAGACTATAGACTAGACTATAGACTAGACTATAGACTAGACTATAGACTAGACTATAGACTAGACTATAGACTAGACTATAGACTAGACTATAGACTAGACTATGACTAGACTAGGACTATAGACTAGACTATAGACTAGACTATAGACTAGACTATAGACTAGACTATAGACTAGACTATAGACTAGACTATAGACTAGACTATAGGACTAGACTATAGACTAGACTATAGACTAGACTATAGACTAGACTGTAGACTAGACTATAGACTAGACTATAGACTAGACTATAGACTAGACTGTAGACTAGACTATAGACTAGATTATAGACTAGATTATAGACTAGACTATGGACTAGACTATAGACTAGATTATAGACTAGACTATAGACTAGACTATGGACTAGACTATAGACTAGACTATAGACTAAACTATAGACTAGACTATAGACAAGACTATAGACTAAACTATAGACTAGACTATAGACTAGACTATAGACTAGACTATAGACTAGACTATAGACTAGACTATAGACTAGACTATAGACTAGACTATAGACTAGACTATAGATAGACTATAGACTAGACTATGACTAGACTATAGACTAGACTATAGACTAGACTATAGACTAGACTATAGACTAGACTATAGACTAGACTATAGACTACACTATAGACTAGACTATAGACTACACTATAGACTAGACTATAGACTAGAACTATAGACTAGACTATAGACTAGACTATAGACTAGACTATAGACTAGACTATAGACTAGACTATAGACTAGACTATAGACTAGACTATAGACTAGACTATAGACTAGACTATAGACTAGACTATAGACTAGACTATAGACTAGACTATAGACTAGACTATAGACTAGACTAGACTATAGACTAGACTATAGACTAGACTATAGACTAGACTATAGACTAGACTATAGACTAGACTATAGACTAGACTATAGACTAGACTATAGACTAGACTATAGACTAGACTATAATAGACTAGACTATAGACTAGACTATAGCTAACTATAGACTAGACTATAGACTAGACTATAGACTAGACTATAACTAGACTATGACTAGACTATAGACTAGACTATAGACTAGACTATAGACTATAGACTAGACTATAGACTAGACTATAGACTAGACTATAGACTAGACTATAGACTAGACTATAGATTAGACTATAGACTAGACTATAGACTAGACTATAGACTAGACTATAGACTAGACTATAGACTAGACTATAGACTAGACTATAGACTAGACTATAGACTAGACTATAGACTAGACTATAGACTAGACTATAGACTAGACTATAGACTAGACTATAGACTAGACTATAGACTAGACTATAGACTAGACTATAGACTAGACTATAGACTAGACTATAGACTAGACTATAGACTAGACTATAGACTAGACTATAGACTAGACTATAGACTAGACTATAGACTAGACTATAGACTAGACTATAGACTAGACTATAGACTAGACTATAGACTAGACTATAGACTAGACTATAGACTAGACTATAGACTAGACTATAGACTAGACTATAGACTAGACTCTAGTCTATTGTCTAAAACTATGGTCTGAAAAACCTATGATATTTAAAAACATAACAGATCTATAATTTGCTCAGTGTATTATCATCATTAAATCAAAAGTTATAAAGTGCAGATACAATTACATCTCACGCATGTTTCTTTTTATTTAGTCCTAAAACCTTAGCAACAGTTTTTTGCCTCCCCACAGACTCTCATAGTCTTATCCCTGCAAAAAAAAAACAAAAAGAGAGCAGGAAAAAAGAGGGTGGTCCTTAGCAACCAACCAATACTGGCGGCGGCTTGTGTTAAAAAGTGTATGTGATACATACTTTTGTTTTGTTGGAAACGTGTGATAAATGTCTTTCGAACTGTTAGTGGAGGTTCAAGTTATATTTTTGTTCATAATTTTTGTCTTAAAAGTACTTATGTATGTATCTGTGGTAAGTGTTAATCTACTTACGAGTTGTAAACATAACTTTTATTATACTTTTATCTAAAAATTAAAATTAATCATAATAATGATGAACTTAGAAAGTCGTCTGCCGTTGTTGTTATAATTAAAGACACGCGTCACTCAATATCACATTACAAAATATTTTGACATGTTTTTATACGAATGATAATTTTGTTAAAAAATGAGAAATTTAAAAGGTGGAAGATGTAGGAGGATGCTTCTTAAGGAAATAAAATTATTAATAAAATTAGAAAGTGAAAAATTAATTGCCTGTAGTCTACTCTATAGTCTAGGCTATAGCCTAGTCTATAGTAGAGTCTACAGTCTAGTCTATGCTATAGTCGACTATATAGTCTAGTCTATAGTCTAGTCTAGAGTTTAGTCTATAGTCTAGTCTATAGTCTAGTCTATAGTCTAGTCTATAGTCTAGTCTATACTCTAGTCTATAGTCTAGTCTATAGTCTAGTCTATAGTCTAGTCTATAGTCTAGTCTATAGTCTAGTCTATAGTCTAGTCTATAGTCTAGTCTATAGTCTAGTCTATAGTCTAGTCTATAGTCTAGTCTATAGTCTAGTCTATAGTCTAGTCTATAGTCTAGTCTATAGTCTAGTCTATAGTCTAGTCTATAGTCTAGTCTATAGTCTAGTCTATAGTCTAGTCTATAGTCTAGTCTATAGTTCGTCATAGTCTAGTCTAGTCTAGTCTATAGTCTAGTCTATAGTCTAGTCTAGTCTATAGTCTAGTCTATAGTCTAGTCTAGTCTAGTCTATAGTCTAGTCTATAGTCTAGTCTAGTATATAGTCTAGTCTAGTTTATAGTCTAGTCTATAGTCTAGTCTAGTTTATAGTCTAGTCTATACTCTAGTCTATAGTCTAGTCTATAGTCTAGTCTATAGTCTAGTCTATAGTCTTGTCTATAGTCTAGCCCATAGTCTAGTCTATAGTGTAGTCCATAGTCTAGTCTATAGTCTAGTCTATAGTCTAGTCTATAGTGTTAGTCTATAGTGTAGTCTATAGTCTAGTCTATACTCTAGTCTATAGTCTATAGTCTAGTCTATAGTCTAGTCTATAGTCTAGTCTATAGTCTAGTCTATAGTCTAGTCTATAGTCTAGTCTATAGTCTAGTCTATAGTCTAGTCTATAGTCTAGTCTATAGTCTAGTCTATAGTCTAGTCTACAGTCTAGTCTATAGTCTAGTCTATAGTCTAGTCTATAGTCTAGTCTATATTCTAGTCTATAGTCTAGTCTAGTCTATAGTCTAGTCTATAGTCTAGTCTATAGTCTAGTCTATAGTCTAGTCTATAGTCTAGTCTATAGTCTAGTCTAGTCTATAGTCTAGTCTATAGTGTAGTCTATAGTGTAGTCTATAGTGTAGTCTATAGTGTAGTCTATAGTGTAGTCTATAGTGTAGTCTATAGTGTAGTCTATTGTCTAGTCTATAGTCTAGTCTATAGTCTAGTCTATAGTCTAGTCTATAGTCTAGTCTATAGTCTAGTCTATAGTATAGTCTATAGTCTAGTCTATAGTCTAGTCTATAGTCTAGTCTATAGTCTAGTCTATAGTCTAGTCTATAGTCTAGTCTAGTTTATAGTCTAGTCTAGTTTATAGTCTAGTCTAGTTTATAGTCTAGTCTAGTTTATAGTCTAGTCTATAGTCTAGTCTAGTTTATAGTCTAGTCTATAGTCTTGTCTATAGTCTAGCCCATAGTCTAGTCTATAGTGTAGTCCATAGTCTAGTCTATAGTCTAGTCTATAGTCTAGTCTATAGTGTAGTCCATAGTATAGTCTATAATGTAGGCTATAGTCTAGTCTCTGGTGTTGTGTATAGTTTAGTCTATAGTCTTGTCTAGTCTATGTCATACCATCTATTACAAAAAAAATTTGCAAACTTTGTAGTAGATCCCCTTAAGGAATGTACGTGTTTGTGTGTTGGTCGCCTCAAAACTTGCTCAGGCTACATAATTGTATAGTAAATTGTAGTAGAATTGAGTAAAATATATGTGTTTGTGTGTTGAACGCAGCAAATAAGCAAAATATTGTGTCAGCAAATAACAATATGAAGAGCAACATGAAATTGCCTTAACTAGTGTTTGTCTTTGCTAGTTGTTAGCAAAGGCGCGCACCTATATACATGAGCAAGCAAAATTAGTGTTGCCATATGAATCAAGCTGTCAAACACCGTAAGGTTTTTGTTCTAAGACAAAAATTTAGCCAAGTCGCAAGCACATATTTACAAAGTTACCACTACTAGGCTTTCTTTCAATTACTTGAAGATAAATGCTAAACATATTAAAACTAGATAAAACGTAGATAATTTTTGGGATTAATACAAAATCAAATAACTTAATTATAAAATATAATTAAGTTATTTGATCTAAGACCAATTAAAATTTTATGTTATTTTTTTTTATCAAATGGATAATACAAAATTTTATTTATAAAAAATATATATGAGTACATGAAAACAATAAAAGATGTCGGTGTAAACACTATTTATTATTACGACCACGTTTACGTTGTGGTATATCCTCCTCCGAACTGCCAGTTTCTTGTATAACTTTACTACGCGAGCTAGCCGCACCACGACGTGAGGAAGTGTTGGCAGTCGCCGATTTTTTATTCGTTTTAGCCGGTTGTGGACGTTCCTCTTCTGACTCACTAGATGATTCACTTTCAGAAGAAACGGCCGCTTTCTTGCCTCTTGCTGCTGCACGTGATTTATTAGAGGACTTTTTATTGGTTGCCTCATCTTCTGAAGAAGAGTCTTCGGAGGATGTTACTTGTCTAGCAGACCGACCACGTCCTCCTCCTCCGCCTCCTGCTCTTCTATTTGTAGTTCTATTTAAAGGTTTTGAAGATTTTGATTTACTGGTTTTTGTTTTATTTTGACTATTGCTGGAGGGAGCATTCTCTTTTTCATTTTCTTCATTGCTATTTTTCTCCTCATTGGGATCACGTATCTTAAGACACTCATTAATGCGTGTTTCTAGTTCTTGAACCACGGTTTTCAACTCGGGTTTAGCCAATTTCGAGGTATTGCTTATAATCAATTTAAAGGATTGATGTACCTCATCCACTTGCACTTTGTCCTTGTAATACTGTATATTATCTATAAGTTTCTTAATGGTTTTCTCATTGTAGGACAACAAACTCAAGCAGTAAGCTATATCACGCCATTGTCTTTCTTCCCTTGTCACCGGGAATCTTAGACATAACTTTTCCACCAAAGTCTCCACTTGACGATCTTTTTGTATTAAATTTAATATATAACGCATAATAATGCGATATTTCTCTTCCTCCAGATTCAAACTGGTATCACTTAACTTCGATATAATATCCGGCAAAACATTATATAAAATATTCGATTTATTGGCAATTTCCTTAAAGAATTGTTGTGTAATATTTTTAATCTCAGCATGCGGATCTACTATACACATGGCCAAATCGGCTATCTGACCCTTAACTCTAATCATTTCATGCAAAATCAAATGAGACAACATCTTCACTGCTGTCAGCCTTAATTCATTGTCCTCTTCATGTAATGTCGAATAGAAATGCCCAGTCCAGGGTTCTATTATATTGGGAAAACGAAAAGTTAAATCCGATAGACCTATGACTATATTACATTTGATTTTGATATTTTTTGTATGATTGAGTATATTCATTAGAAAAGGCATATTGGCCTCACAAAATCTAGAGGAGACAGACATAAAACGTATGAGTGCTAGTGTGGCTGCCTGCTGTAGAGAGGGATCTCGATATTTAGCAGGATATTTACAAATTTCCATGACGTAGGGGAAAATTTTGGCCAGCAAGGAGTTTTCACCGTAGAGAAGAACTTCTTCGCAAATGTGATTTATTAGTTCGGCGATATTATCTTCGGCCGTGGCGCCAACAAGATCTTCATCAGGCTGGAAGTAGAGGGAAAAGAGAAAATGTTCATAATTTTTTGGTATACTCTGGACTATTAACTTTTAGTAAACTATAGACTGGAATATAGACTAGACTATAGACTAGACTATAGACTAGACTATAGACTAGATTATAGACTAGACTATAGACTAGACTATAGACTAGACTATAGACTAGACTATAGACTAGATTATAGACTAGACTATAGACTAGACTATAGACTAGACTATAGACTAGACTATAGACTAGACTATAGACTAGACTATAGACTAGACTATAAACTAGACTATAGACTAGACTATAGACTAGACTATAGACTAGACTAGACTAGACTATAGACTAGACTATGGACTAGACTATAGACTAGACTATAGACTAGACTATAGACTAGACTATAGACTAGACTATAGACTAGACTATAGACTAGACTATAGACTATAGACTAGACTATAGACTAGACTATAGACTAGACTATAGACTAGACTATAGACTAGACCATAGACTAGACTATGGACTAGACTATAGACTAGACTATAGACTAGACTATAGACTAGACTAGACTATAGACTAGACTATAGACTAGATTATAGACTATAGACTAGACTATAGACTAGATTATAGACTAGACTATAGACTAGACTATAGACTAGACTATAGACTAGACTATAGACTAGACTATAGACTAGACTATAGACTAGACTATAGACTAGACTATAGACTAGACTATAGACTAGACTATAGACTAGACTATAGACTAGACTATAGACTAGACTATAGACTAGACTATAGACTAGACTATAGACTAGACTATAGACTAGACTATAGACTAGACTATAGACTAGACTATAGACTAGACTATAGACTAGACTATAGACTAGACTATAGACTAGACTATAGACTAGACTATAGACTACACTATAGACTAGACTATAGACTAGACTATAGACTAGACTATAGACTAGACTATAGACCACACTATAGACTAGACTATAGACTAGACTATAGACTAGACTATAGACTAGACTTGACTATAGACTAGACTTGACTATAGACTAGACTATAGACTAGACTACAGACTAGACTATAGACTAGACTATAGACTAGACTACAGACTAGACTATAGACTAGACTATAGACTAGACTACAGACTAGACTATTGACTAGACTATAGACTAGACTAGACTATAGACTAGACTAGACTATAGACTTGACTATAGACTAGACTATAGACTAGACTATAGACTAGACTATAGACTAGACTATAGTCCTGACTATAGACAAGACTATAGTCCTGACTATAAACTAGGCTATGGTCCTGACTATAAACTAGGCTATGGTCCTGACTATAGCCTAGACTATAGTCCAGACTAGACTATAGACTAGACTATAGTCCTTACCATAGACTAGACTATAGACCTGACTATAAACTAAACTATAGTCCTTACCATAGACTAGACTATAGACCTGACTATAAACTAGACTATAGGCCTGACTGTAGTCTTGACTATTGACTAGACTATAGTCCTGATTATAGACTTGACTATAGTCCTGCATATAGACTTCCAATCAAAAACTAATAAAAGAAACAATATTTTTTATTTTATATTCTCCTACTTACCTCCTGTTGTGGTTCCGCTGCTGCTCCCGACAGCCTCTTCAAAGACTCCGTTGCCGACATATTCAAATTTCCCGTCTTACGTCTATTATGATTGAAAGCATTCAAAGCATTTTTCTTTTTCTTCTCCTCACACTCGGTCAACTCTTGACGATATTTCATATTATTATAAACATCAATATCCAAAAAGATCATTTCCTTTAAGGTCATATAGCCAATAATAAAAATGAAACGTGTTAGCAAGAAGACCGGCATGCGCATCTGTGTGGTATTATCTTCATTACCATTGGGCGGCTGAGTGGCTTGAGTTTGTTGTGTTGCCGGTTGGGTTTCGGGTATTTGTTGTGAAAAAGGTGTTTCTAAAGCTTGAGCCTGTTGTGAGGCGGTAATTTCACATAATTTCACCGAGAAAGCTTTGAATTTTTTCATTAATTCAATAACTATATTTTGCGATATAACATCGGGAGTTTGACATAAAGTATAATAGAATTGTAAAGTTTTCATAGCTAATTTATCGAAATCGGGTACACGCGGATGAAAAAAGAATTTCATAAACATATTGGTAACTTTTTGCACTATAGGCGAATCGACTTCATAACGTTTATAGTATTTAGAACTTAATGATTGATCTATGGAATTGAGTAGAAATTCCAAACAACTAGTATAAATACGAGGATCACTTTTACCTCTGGGACCTAAACCTATGCTTTCTATTATTTGTATATTAGCTGAGGCTATGGAGGATTTGGCATATGAACACATTATGAGCAGTTGTAAAGCTAAACGAGATTCATTTTCTGTGGTGCCCTCAAGTTTTAAGGTGAATCTTTCAAATAGAACTTGTATAATAAGACCATCTATATCCTCATTGCTTACCCATTCTTTAACTAAACACTCCATGGCTGTATAATGGCCATACTCTAAACCCTCTAGGAAACGAGAAAGATTTTGTACCACACGTAAGGCATGGGCTCTAAAAAGAAGAAAAAGATTCCAATAAATTTTGTGTTAAATGATTTTTGGTATGAAAAATTACCTGCCCGTTTGATCGGTAGTGAATAAGACCTTTTTATAGGCATCCGAAACAGCATCTCTTTTCTCTTTATCCGAGGACCACACCAAATACAACATTTGTCTCATGCCATTCTCTGTGCCCTTAATACCAAACATATAGCCGGTGGTAAAGAGGTCCACTGCCTCATAAACATCTGAATTGGTTTTGGATAACAACATTTCTTGTAGCTTAGGCATGGCTCTTGATACAACCTTGGCAAATTCTATGGAATCTTGTAAAAATTGTACAGTTTTTATTTGGGTGCCCAACTCCTCGTTCTAAAATAAAGAAACTTATTAAAACAAACAATTTCCTTCAATTCCAGTAAAAAAACTTACACTATCTTTACAACCATTAGCCAGGAATATGTAGGATTTCAAGAGGGCCATGTAGTAGGCACATTGTTCCTCATGTCTTAAGGATAGTCGCAGTTCTGAGTTTCCCGCCACATGATCTGCCTTTCTTACTAAAACCACCGCCTCTTTGTAGTTCTTTTCCAACAACATGGTGGATATGCGCTGCACTAAATCTTCATAGTTTTCCTGAGTCTCCGGGGGAGCATTATGTTCTCTAATACTCTCCTCTACAAAAGGTAAAATCTCTGGTATAACCAAACTCCATTGTTCCTCCAATTCTTCAGCTTTTTTACGCTCCTCTCCCAAAAGTTCAGTAAGTTTTTCCATTTTTTGCACTTCCTCGTCATGTTTTTGATGCAATTCTGCCAAAGTTAATTTGGCTGAATAGGGATTTCTTTCCAAAAATGCCTTAATCAATTGTACAGCATGTTTCCTAACCGATGAGGTTTTATCATCTAATCTTTCCACGGCCTCACATAATACTTTCAATTGGAAAGATAAAGGCACTGCCTGTTCCTCTTTCATATGATGCCAAATTTGCAATACCTTGGCTCGCACATGGGCAGACACATCATTGATATGCATTAGGAGATTCTCCAGGAATTCATTACGTGCTTCTTTTAACTCCTCCGATAATTCTTCGGAAGTCAATTCCCCTACTATGGCATCACCCATAATTTGTAAAATACAATTGCGTAAAACATGAGATTCACAATTCAGCAATTCATCACATAAAGTGGACAAATGGGGTATCATTAGTTTTGGAGCTATGGAAGCCAGTTCCATAAGGAAATTGGAAAAATTACGTGATATAACCGTGTCGGCCGAATCTAAAGTTAAACATTCTACAATTTCTTTGATTAAAACGGAAAATATACTTGTTATGCCATATTCCTCATGTAATACATTAATGCCATTGGCTATGGAGACGGCAGCATGTTCGGTGGTACGTAATATCTGTAAAATGCGAACCGGGAAGTTCATAGCATGTTGATAACGTTTGATGGCAGTGCCAAATATTTGGAAAATAGTTTCCACTATATGCCGGTTATCGGGGCGTACATGTAACAACTCTAAAGTACGGTAGCAAATGTCACAAAGTAAACTATAAGAAACAACAGGAAATATTGGAAATCAATAAGATTCAGAAAATCAACTATGTAATTTTATTACAAAACCCCCTCTTTTCCTAAAAAATATTCAGCTCCCCATAGTATTGCTCTACTTACTTGACAAAATTCTCCTCCGCCATGGGAGGACTCCACAACTTCTCCAATGGAAACTGCATAACATTATACAACTGCACTAGAAACTTTCCACGCTTTGTCTCCCAGTCAGGATACTGCTCCACAGTATCGGCATGCTTGCCGCGTTTTTTCTGCTGATTGGTCTGTTGCTGCTGCTGCAGGCGCAAAATATTCGCATCAATCTTACGCACCACATTGACAATTAAAAACAAACTCATTTTTGTTAAATTCAAATAACCATTTCTCTCCTGCTGGGTAGGCGGTTCACTGACCGCCAAAAATGGAGCCAAACGATTGCCCAGCTTGTCCACCGTCAAGTACAGTAAATCAAAGCTACGCATTAAATTGGTCATGGCCACCGAGTCAGTGTTTTTATTTTCTATCACCGCATAGTAAGTATCAAAATGGTCGAAGAGATAAAAGGGATCTCCCTGATGCAGCATTTGTTTGCAAACTTTAATTAATTATTTAAACAAATTAGTAAATTTGCATATATAAAATTCATTAATTTCTCCTTACCTCTTAGTTTATCGGGTATTTCCCCAGGGCTATATAAATGTTTCACATAATAAGTGTCCCGGCTGGAGTTTAACAAATCTCCATTTGTTAGGGGCAATATAAATTGAAAATCCATTTCGTTTTTTTAATTATTTTCAACAATTTTTTAATATTTTTGCAAAAAATTCCTCTAGTTTTATACAATTTTCAACGGATAATTGTTTTGTGTTTGACAATTTGAAGACTGACGCCAAACATTAAACAGAGTTGTCTAAAAAGGTAATATTTTGACAGTAATAAAAGGTGTTGATAATTTTTCTCATAAAAACTCGCTAAAAGTTTCAAAAAACGCTGTTAATTTAGTTTTGTTTGTTCTTAATTGAAAATTAAAGCGTTTTAACGTTAAATTTGTTTAAATTATAAAATTTAATTTAAATTTTTGGCAGCAAATTGTTAAATAAGAAGAAAATTATAGTTTCTAAATGAAATTGACAATAAAAAGTTAAAATTATTCATTAAATTTTAGTACTTTAGTGTTAAATTTGGACTCTTTCAAAAGAAATTGTTTAATTTTCGTAATATATGTAACATTATTATCATGAAATGTTTTTAATATTAAATTGAGTTAAATGTAATATTGTATTTTATTGTAAAAATTTTCATTATTTGTTTTAATTGTCGAAATTTATTTATAATTTTAGATAAAAATCGGTAAATTTTTAAAGAAATATTTTTTATTTTTATTAATGTTGCAAATTTAAGCAATTTAAAGTTAGGTTTAGTGGAGGATATATACATACTACATCCGATTGGTAAGAATACATGTAGTCTGATGTCGGCACTGTTGAAATTGGAGAAACTTGTATTGTAAATTATGAAAATATAATCGTCCAATGTTAAACAACATAATTTCCTGGACGGTATTTAATATTTGAAATTAATTGGCTCCCAAAATGTATGGATCTAATTTTAACGCCAGCCTGGCAATGACAGTAGAATTAAAAGTGTAAACCTGTTGAGCCATAATACTAATCTCGAACTTTCTAGCTTCTCGCCCTCCATTTCTTAGGGTCACCCCATACAGTCATTGGTTTATATGTAAAAATGGGTTTCGTATTTTACATTTCAGCAGTTTATGATATCAGGCTAAAATCCAATGATTAATTCTAAATTTATGTTAAAATTTCTGATTGAATCAGAAAACGTAAGACTTTTAAATTGTTTTTAAATAGCTATACATTAATTTGTTAAACTTTATATAAATCGCAATAATTATTAAGAAAATATAAATTTATTTCCAATTTTATAAGAATATATTAATCATTTAAACAAAATTTAACTAAGTTTATAACTATTTAAACTTTTTCATAGAAAAAACTAATAAGAACCAATATTACGTTACTTTACGTTAGCTAACATTACGTAAATATAATTAAAACTTTAAAAATACGTAAAAACCTACAATACGCCAAATTACGTAAGCTTACGTTTGCGTAAAAATAATTAGAACTTTAAATAAATGTTCTTTCTTAAGAAAAAATCGCTAGATTTTTTGTTCTCCGGTAATTTGTAATGAATTACTACAGAAACATCTAATTAGCAACATTTATTTTAAACAAGAGGAAGCATTTGTTTTGAATTAGCACGTTTTAGTTGAAGAGCTAATCAATTTCATTAATTTTGTATAAAATAGACAATTTTTAAGCCAATTTTAAATAAAAATTATGTCTTCTGAAGCAACCCACAATGTGGCCGAGCAGACTTTTAAAAGAAACAAGAAAAAGAAGAAGAATTCCAGATTTTTACGCAACGCAAAGGGTTTCGCCAAACAGGGTATCTATGGACGTGGTACCCACATAGAGGATGATCAATATAATTATTTTATAAATATATTGGATACCATGAAAAATGGTTTTGAGGATGTGGAGGAAAAAGGTAGGTTAAGGAATATATTATAAAGAAGATAACGCTAACTTTTTGTATTTGCAGTCAACATGGCTAACAATGTTTTTGAGCAGACCAAAGGCCAGGAGGTGTATCTAGCATCTAATCAGATTGTATGTAAAGTTTTAGAGTCTTTGTTGGGTTTTATAGATGCCGAACAGTTGGAGTCATATTTTGAAACATTTGCCGACAGTTTTAGACCCATTTGCTCCGATCGTTATGCTTCACATGTCTTGCAGAAAATGGTTGAAATAGCATTTCTAAGATCTATAAGTAAGGAACAGTTAAAAAATGAGGACACTGAAGTAAAGGAAACAAAAGACTCTGAAGATAAACCTGATGAAGAGGAGGAGGAAGAACAGCCGGCAGCCAAGAAAGCCAAACTAAATAAAGATGTTTTAAGTGAAGAAAACTATAATTTAGAAACAAAATTTACACCAGAACATAAAACAAATTGTGGTAAGTTTGTATTGAGAGTGGGCAAGTTCATGTTGAATAATCTGGAAGATTTTGTTTGGGATTCATGTGCCAGTCATATTATGCGTACTTGTATACTTTGTCTGTCGGGCATACATGTAGCTAAAGTGGCGTTTGAAAAAGGTGGAGCCAGTATGGCTAAAAATCGTAAAGTTTATGAAGTAAACGAAGAATGGCATGATGTGGCCAAGGAGTTTGCCCAGCGTTTAGAAATGTGGCCACATTTTCGTGATTTTCCCTATCAGGAACACTCTTCCGCTTTAATGAGTGTTTTGTGCATAGCTTTAAAGATCATTGATAAGAAAATGCTAAAAAACTTGGGTAGAAAAATATTAATGGAAGCTTTACTCATAGTCGATGTGGATGAAGATGAAAAATTAAAAAATATTGAAATCTTAGATGATGAGGGGGAAGAAGAAAAACCGGTTAACAAGAAGGAGCCAGAAGCAAACAAAGAAGTTGAAGCGGAAACCTCAAAAAATGTACCTAAACTGCCCAAAGTCTTTGAATATCAATCTGCAATTATTTTACTGGAAACTTTACTAACAGTAGCTGGACCCAAACTTTTAACTCAAATCTATGCCATGTTATTTGCGAATAAAATGGCCTTATTGGCCCAGCAGCATTTAACAAATTTTGCTGTGCAAAAACTTTTAGTTAGTATCAAAGAAAAAGAAGATTTTGAAAACATATTCCAAGAATTACAAGATCAAATAGAAGAATTATTGAAAATAGGACATACTGGTGTAATATGCTCCCTTTCGGCGGCCTGTTTAAGGCTACAAACTAAACAGGCACAATTAATAGTGGCTTTGCAAAATGCTCTGCATATAAGTGGTGATAAAGAACGTTTAAAATCATTCTTCTTGTGCCTTTTGAAACTGAAACCCTTTGAAATCCTACAACAAGATAAAACCAATTTTGTGCATCTACACGGCTCTTTAATCATACAGGATTTGTTACGTTTCAACAAACCCATTTTTATGGTCAATTGTATATTGGAGACATCACCCGATTACCTGGTGACCATTTTCAATACCCCCAATGGTTCTCATATCTGTGATGCTTTCCTGCAAAGTAAATTTATTGGTGAAAAATCACGTGATAAACTTTTAAAACATCTGGAGGGATTCTACATAGATTTGGCCATAACGAAATTTGGTTCTCGTGTAGTGGAGTCCTGTTTTGCGGCAGCCCAAGAGCCGCAAAAGGCGAAAATTGTTAAAGAACTGGCAGATAAATCGAATAAATTGAAGGGTTCTCCCTTTGGTAAATTGATCAACTATAAGTTACGTGTCGATACGTATCGTTTGTCTGCGGATCAATGGAAGGCCAGTATACAGCAGAAGGGCTCAAAGGCTCAGCAATTATTTAAGGATATAATTAATTGAAATTTATAAATGTTTTTAATAATTTTCTGTGAAAAATAAAGTGAAATTTATTTATAAGTTTTTTTGTGAAGTTTCGAAATTTAAAGAAAATTTTATTTTTTAGCGAATCTCTCAATTACTGAGAGCTTTTCTAGACGGAAAATCTCTCAGTTACTGAGAGCTTTTCTAGACGGAAAATCTCTCAGTTACTGAAAGCTTTTCTAGACGGAAAATCTCTCAGTTACTGAAAGCTTTTCTAGACGGAAAATCTCTCAGTTACTGAGAGCTTTTTTAGACGGAAAATCTCTGAGTTATTGAGAGCTTTTCTAGACGGAAAATCTCTCAGTTACTGAGAGCTTTTCTAGACGGAAAATCTCTCAGTTACTGAGAGCTTTTCTAGACGGAAAATCTCTCAGTTACAGAGAGCTTTTCTAGACGGAAAATCTCTCAGTTACTGAGAGCTTTTCTAGACGGAAAATCTCTCAGTTACTGAGAGCTTTTCTAGACGGAAAATCTCTCAGTTACTGAGAGCTTTTCTAGACGGAAAATCTCTCAGTTACTGAGAGCTTTCTCGATTTTCTGTTTAGAAAATTGTTAATTTCTGATTCATACATTTATGTTATTATTGTACCGACGACGTACAAAGTCTAATTTAGCTTAATTAGTTTAAAAATAGTTTTGTTTAATTAAATTTAAAATAGATTATTGAAATTTTTATTTTTATCTTCAAATATAAAATCAATTAAGCTTAAAGTTTCCAACACGCTTCACTGCGCAATCTAAAACCAAAACAAATAATATTGTTTAGTAAATTTAATTCTAAACAAAAGTTTAGGTGTTATATTTCGGTTTGGTCCCTGGGAACTCTTCTAAATCAAACTGGGTTCGGTAAATAACAACAGTAAGTACTTTTTTAAAGCTTTCCCTTAAGTTAAGCTTATTACAAAAAGTACTATTTCTGATTTCAAATTTCATTAACATTTCTGTTTTTGATTACCCCGGCTTATCAGTGGAATTATACAATGGAAGGTCATTATCATTTTACCTAATATTATAATTTGTTTCGAAATAATGTTTATGATTGAATTGAAACTAATCAATACTCAGTCTTTCTAAAACAATCATTCTAAACGAAATGAAGCGCGGAAACAAAACAAAAGTTTTGTTAGAATTATTAATTCTACTTATCTTTACTACGTCTCAAGTAAAGGCTTTTGAAGAATCCATCTTTGAAGATGAAGATATTTATAGGCAAGCCTTACCACCATCACCTCCCAGTACGGGTATAACAGCACCTGGTACTAAATGGTGTGGTCCGGGTAATACTTCCTCCAGCTATAACGACTTGGGTACTCAACGTGAAACTGATATGTGTTGTCGTGATCATGATCATTGTGATGATATATTAGAAGCAAGATCTACTTTCCGTGGTCTTAATAATAGTGATTGGTTTCCCATGTAAGTGATTTTTTTAATTTGATATTAATTTTCCAAAAATAATTTGGTTTTCATTTAATGATTTTTAGTTTAAAATGCAGCTGTGAACAGAAATTTATTAATTGTCTGCAAGCGGTCAACAATATGATTTCGAATACTCTAGGTCATGTTTACTATAGCGCCCGAAGTCTTTGCATTGCCGAGGGCCATCCTATTGTTAGCTGTAAACAGTATATGGAGGGTACTTTTCGCAAGAGATGTATACGCTATAATGTTGATAAGAAGAGACCTAAAATATGGCAATTTTATGAAATGCCTTTCTATACTGAGAGTTCAAAAAAACAATTAAATAAAACAAAGAAATAACTCTCCGTTA